>NW_015652292.1:388542-404696 GCF_001515625.1 Sinocyclocheilus rhinocerous | reverse complement strand
TGTTCTGGAACAGTGTTGTAAATACAACTTAACCACTGATTTGTAGTCGTGTCCTCTTTTGGAAGACCAAACAAAGTAGTTTCGCGTGTTAGAACGAGCCATTTTAGGTAGGCGTGGCTGACTTAACTTTTATAAAGAATATCTCTTTGGATTTTAGACTTTAGTCTTTGCAACTTTACAGATCTTCTTTATGCACCAAGAGCTTGTAACACTCCAAAGAGAAAGGAAAAATTGAAATCGCATCATATGACCCCTTTAAAAACGAATCAATGGTTCGGCAGCGGTGCTGCACGAACCTATGGCCACGAAGCCCGCCAAAGCCCGCCAGAATGGGCGGGGCCATCTGGCTATATATGCGGGCATTTCGCCATAGGATTCAGGTTACTTCGACTGAAGTGACGACTGAGTCGTGCAACTGTATAGCATGGCTAGCAACGCAGTACTCGTTCCTGTATCTCCGAGTACGTTCCCTATCGATACTTCACTCGTACTGCGTCTGCTAAGATGCTATAGGAACCAATACAATCACGCCGTGCTATGGCAGAGGAACGACTACATGTGTAACCTTGCCCTAGGCACCTCAGAGCCCAAGGGGACAATAGCGTGGAGTCCAACACCTCCCAAGGCGAATGGGCTAAGCTCACAGAGGTCACGCCCAACCTGAGTGATTGTTCCAGAAGACTTGCACAGCCCGGCACCTATGAGGCCAGAGAGCGCACAAGTAAATCCTCTGATGGTTTTGAGCATATTACGGCCAAACTCCTGCTCAGAGTGGTACTGCGTAAGCAGGTGCATGCCAGTTATGCAGAAAGAACCCTAGCCTGCAAGGCAGGGACGTCCAGGTTATAAAACCTAGCAAATGTGGATGGCGAGACCCAACCGGCCACCACACAAATTTCTGCAATGGACACGCCACTAGACCATGACCAAGAAGAGGCGACGCCTCTAGCTGAATGGGCTCATACTCCAATGGGGCATTGCAGGCCCAAGGAAGAATAGGCTAGCATAATAGCGTCAACTATCCATTTAGAAAGTCTTTGCTTCGTGACCGGATGCCCTTTAGCGCGGCCACCGAAGCAAACAAAGAGCTGTTCAGACTGCCTAAACGGGGCGGAACGCTCGATGTAAACTTTCAGCGCCCTGATGGGGCAGAGTAAATTCAACTCCTGGTCCTCTTCTGAGGGAGGAAGCGCAGAGAGTGTAATGACCTGTGCCCTGAATGGAGTAGAGAGCACCTTAGATATATAACCATGCCTCGGTTTCAGGACAACCTTAAGAGTCGCCAGGCCCGAACTCCAGGCAGGTAGGGCTCACAGAGAGCACCTGTAAGTCTCCCATTCATTTGACCGATGCTAATGCTAGCAGCAGAGCGGTTTTCAACGACAGGGACCGAAGGTCAACAGATTGCAGCAGCTCAAAGGGAGGACCCTTCAGGGCCCTCAAAACAGTGGGCAGGTCCCACGTAGGGGCAATGAGGGGACGGGGCGGATTCAGCCTCTTAGTCCCCCTCAGAAAACAGACAATAAAGTTGTTTCTGCCCACCGACTGGCCTGCTATCGGGGCATGAAAAGCCGTTATAGCTGCTACATAGACCTTGAGCATGGATGGGGAGCGCTCCTTATCCAATAGCTCCTGCAGGAAGGACAATATCACCGATACGTCACAGACGGACGGGTTCTCGCCCGTCCTCGCCTGGTTAAGCACCAGGCGGAGAACACCGACCACTTAAGGGCGTAGAGGCGTCTTGTAGATGGAGCTCTAGCCTGAGAAATGGTGTTTAGAACACACTCTGGGAGGCTTGCAGGCTCCTGTTGAGTGGCCAAAGATGCAGAGCCCACAGCTTGGGCCGGGGGTGCCATATCGTCCTGTTCGCCTGAGAGAGGAGATCCCGCCTCAGGGTAATGGGCCACGGGGCTGCTATGAGCAGCTGCGACAGCTCTGATAACCAATGCTGGTTTCTCCAGACCGTGGCCACCAGGAGAACCTTGCGTTCTTGTTCCCTGATTTGTCTGATTACCTGCAGGACAGGGCGATCGGGGGAAAAGCATAGAGAAGGAGGTTGGGCCAGTAGTGGGCCAACGCGTCCTTGTCCTTGGAATAATAAATTGGGCAATGAGAGTTGTCTTTTGAGGCAAATAGGTCCACTTCCGCCTTGCCAAAGATCTCCCACATTTTTTGAACCGTCTGCGGATGAAGCATTCACTCTTCTGAGGGGACTTTGCTTCGTGACAACATGTCCGCTCCTTGGTTCAGTTTGCCCGGAACGTACGCTGCTCTCAGCGAGCGCAGGTTGAGCTGAGCTCATTCCAGGAGGCGCTCTACCATCACAAAGAGGCACCTCGAGGAAAGCCCTCCCTGGCGATTTATGTAGGACACCACAGTCATGCTGTCTGAGCGGACCAGAACATGGTGTCCCCTCAGGTTTGGTAGGAAGGTTTGACAGGCCCGACATACCGCCAGCATTTCGAGGCAGTTGATGTGAAGACCGTCCTGCGCTTTCAACCAGTGGCCGAAAGCCAGTTTTCCTTCACACAGAGCTCCCCAGCCAGTGTTGGAAGCATCTGTCAAAACCACCTTTCTCCTGAAGACCATTCCCAGGGGGGTGCCCTGTTCCATCCACTGAGCATTCTTCCAAAGGGGTCAGGGCCCAAATGAGAGTGGTGGTACTCCGATAAGCAGGCGTCCGTGATGCCACACATGGGATGGAACCCGCTGTTTCAGCCAGTACTGAAGGGGACGCATAAGAAGCAGGCCCAACTGTAGCACTGGAGACACTGCGGCCATAAGTCCTAGCATCTTTTGAAAAGCCTTGAGGGGGCGAGAGGCACCGGCCTTGAAGGAAGCCGCGAGCTGCTCTGTCGCAACCACCACTCTCATTTGGGTTGAGTCAAACACTGTTCCCAAGAACGATACTCGTTGGCTGGGGGACAGTGCACTCTTGGCAAAATTGACCCAGAGCCCCAGGCATTCTAAGTGGCTGAGGAGGAGGGCTCTGTGAGATAGTGACTCCGTCTCCGACTGGGCCTGAACGAGCCAGTCATCGAGGTAATTGAGAATGCGGATTCCCTTCTGCCTCAGAGGGGAAAGAGCCGCATCCATGCACTTTGTGAAAGTGCGCAGAGCCAGAGACAGTCCAAAGGGAAGGACCGTGTATTGATAAGCCACTCCCTCGAAGGCGAATCACAAGAATCTATCTGGATGTGAAAGTAGGCGTCTTTCAAGTCCAGAGACAAGAACCAGTCCTCTGGGCGGATTTGCGAGAGGATTTGCTTTAGTGTAGTCATCCTGAACGGCCGTTTCATGAGGGCGTGATTCAGGCCATGTCCACACGTAAACGGGTATTTTTATAAACAGAGTTTTTCCTTCTTCCGTTTAAAAAAAAATCTCTGTTCACATGAAAACGCAAACACATGTTATGAAGCACTGTCAAGAGCATGCCAAACCAACAGGTGGCGATATAATCTCAACCATAAAGCCATGTTGGCCAATCAGAAGCCTGAAAAAGTTTCCAGTAGGTGGAGATAACAGCGCAGGCTCTGACGTCACAAGCCAAAAACTCAGGTTTCGCTGTCTACACGATAACACTGCAACCGGAGGTTTTGAAAATCTTCACCCTGGCAGAAGTTTTCAAAAATGTTCGGTTTCAGTGACCTGGTGCTGCGTTTGCGTGTGGACGAACGGCCAAACCGTGTAGAAAAAGCTGCGGTTTTAAAAATAACCACCTTCGTGTGGACAGGGCCTCAGGCGTCTGAGATCGAAGATGGGCCGCGGGCCGCAAGCCGCCGTCCTTCTTGGGGACGAAGAAGTAATGGCTGTAGAAGCCTAAATTGCTCTGAGCTGGAGGAACCGCCTCTATGGCTCCCTTTGCCAGCAGATTTTTCACTTCAGAGCGCAGGACGTACGCGTCCTTGCTCTGAACAGAAGTGGAGACCACCCTGCTGAAACGTGGGGATCTTCAAGTGAATTGAAGTGAATAGCCTCGCTTTGTATCCCCAGAACCCACTCTGACACTCCGAGGATGGCTTGCCATGCCTCTTCCCGGGAAGTCAGGGGTTGGATTGGTTCGAGTGCCTGGTCGCTGCAAGGGGACACGGTACTCGCGAGAAATGGAAGAGGAAATCTGCTCTCTTTTTGAAAATGTTTGTGTTTTAATCTGCCCGCTATAACAGCGGATCACCGCTTGGCCGCTTGAACGGGCCCAGAGTTTGCAGCAAACACATCGCCGACTGCACCCGGAACTGGACGGGGTGATTGGCAGCTTGGGGGTAGGTCCGGCTGCAGCGAGACTTGACCCCTTCCTCTTTCTGTCCCGTAGATCAGGACGATGCCTGAGGCGCAGGGTCCAGCGCTATTTTGGGCCGGGGTCCCTGGTGCTTCGGAAATGGATAGCGTTTGGCCGAGCGGGAATGTCATCGAGGCTCAGGCATGGCTGGCTGGGTGGCGGCGGTAGCTGCAGGTGCAGGCTTCGCGGGCTGCTGAGTCTTGGGGCAACTAGAGGCAGCTGCAGAGCTAGAGCGTTTTGAAAGTGAAAAAAAAAGTGAAAGTGACGTGATATGTGGCCAAGTATGGTGACCCATACTCGGAATTAGTGCTCTGCATTTATCCCATCCAAAGTGCACACACACTGCAGTGAACACACACACACCGTGAACACACACCCGGAGCAGTGGGCAGCCATTTATGCTGCGGCGCCCGGGGAGCAGTTGGGGGTTCGGTGCCTTGCTCAAGGGCACCTCAGTCGTGGTATCGAAGGTGGAAGAGAGCGCTGTACATTCACTCCCCCCACCTACAATCCCTGCCGGTACGAGACTCGAACCCACAACCTTTGGTTTATGAGTCCGACTCTCTAACCATTAGGCCACGACTTCCCCCTTGGCAGGAAGTGTCGCATGGCTTGGTTGAAAAGCTCAGCGAAGACTTCGACTGCTGGTTCGATCAGACATCCTTGATTTCCGTCAAGGTATAAGTGGCGCTCGAGCACCCCCAGACTGGCCATGGAACGCCCTATAGCCTGAGCCCTAGCTTTGGTGGCGCGCAAAGCCAGGTCTGTCGCTCTTCTCAGCTCCCTGAGCATCCCTGGGTCTGGGTCAGACTCATCCGTGCTGGCGAGGAGTTTGACCTGGAAGACCTGGAGGACCGCCATTGAATGGAGCGCCGATGCCGCTTGCCCAGCCGAGGAGTAGGCGCGTCCAGCGAGGGCTGAAGTTGTCCTACAAAGGCGGCCTTTGCCTTCCATCCAATAGCAGTGGGCGGGCAGAGATGCACGGCCACTGACTCGTCCAGCGGAGGCAGCTTCTCGTATCCACTATCTTCAGCACCGTCCACCGAAGTGAGGGCGGATGAAGCGGAAGTATGGAGACGTGCAGAGTATGGGGCACGCCACGACCTGGTGAGCTCATCATGGACCTCCGGGAGAAAAGGAGAGGATCACTGACGAGGGGCTTGATGGCTCCCCGGCAGGAGCCACTCATCCAGACGGCTGCGGGAGGGCTCTTCCGGTGGAGACAACTCCAATCTCAGCTCCTCGACGGCTTTCGAGAGGACACGGAGTAATTCGGCGTCCATCCCGGGCTTAACATCGCTGTGCTCGGACGACGGCAGGGGGGCAGGGTCGGCAGTCGAGCCTGACAGCTCCTCCACATCTGAGGCTGCTAATGACACCGAACAAGACCAAATCGCTCGCGCTGGAAGAGGGACGCTGGTCAGGCTGGGTGAAGAGGACGGGGGAAGCCTCTCTGTGTGGAGAGAGCGAGGCACGTAGGACTTGAGCCGACGTGAGCTCGCTCGCATCCGAGCGCTGCGATCCTCTGCCGAACCTGTCATTTGCACCCTACAGACCTGAGACCTGTTCTTACTACTACAACTGATTTCTGGCCGGTCTCCCAGCATATGAGGAGACCTGTGCAGCTTACCCAGAATACTTCAGACTGGCTGTTCAAGCTTCCCATGTACTTCCACGCCACAATGCATGTCTGTTTCACGTCAATGGCTCCCTGTCACTGCTAGAATCAGGTTCAAAACACTTATAGAGTACAAGGCAGTCAATGGCCAAGCACCGTCTTACATTTGTAGCCCTATTATGACACCTAGGACTATAACTAAGGTTGCCAGCTATCACAGAATAATACTTTCTGTATTTATATAATACAGAATAATCTTGTATGTAAGTATTAAATGTCCCTAATTGAATCGTGTGGGACTCAATTTGTACCTTTTTAAAAGTATTTTTGGCCATGCACCCCTCAATTCACTGACAATATCTTTTGGATTGGTCCAAAAGAGATTGTCCATGAATTGATTCAAATTTTTATTACACTTTTATTATACAATGCATCCTTTTTGAAACTTAAAAACTCTTTTTAAAAAATGTCTTCATTTGCGTCATACAGGTTTGGAATAACATGAGTAAATAACGACAGAAATTCCCCCCATTTTTATGAACCAATCCTAGAAGTGTAAGTGGTTGCATCTTAGTAATACTCAAACTTGCATTTTCCCAATTAATGAATTGCATTAGTGACTTCATCTGTGAGCTCAAGGCTGTTCAGACATTATAAACAAGGGGCTTCTTGTTGATACAATGTCAAATATTATCAATGGGTTCACAGCAGGAAAAAGAACACAATAAAATCAGTCTGACAGTGAGAAGTAAACCGCATACTGTGTTACCAAAACATCTCTTTTCCATATGTGAACTTGGATGGTCTGTGAAACTTTCCACAACTCCTGCAGATACCCTGCTGGAGACTTGGACTATGAGTATAGCTACAGTGTGTCACCTCTCATAAGTTGATGGCCATGAAGAAGTTTTGCATCCAAAGTGATTGGATCTTACAATTAGTTATCAGCATGATGTTGAGGAGAGGGTAGGTTATGTGTTCCACAACACATAAGGATCTCATGATCCTTGAAATATTTTTGTTTCAGACTTCCCCTTCATATTTTCTTGTCATTTAAGCTTGAAAAAAACCATAAAGTGAATGCCATAAATCATTTAGCTTGAAACGAATTGAAACCATGATAATGATTCCCAGTGCTCGTACGGTCATGCTTATGTTCTCTAGAGTATTTTGCATCATTTGTTTCTCTTTTTACATTCACGTCTGTCTACTGATTGCAGTTGGCATTTGGATCATTCTTGGGAGTTCTTGGACTATGCCTGGAGGAAAACCGCAAGCAGCTGGTAGATATCACAATGTAACATTTTCAGTTGGGGTTTGTCTTCCTGTTTTATGATCCTGATCAGCATAATACCTTGTCATCCTGCCATGGTCATTTCTAGTTATGGTTCACAAAATATGTACCCTTTTTATTTTTCCTTTTTCTTTGGTTTGGTTAAGAAAACATTCTAATCTCACGCTTCCAAAGTGCAAATATGTGAAGCATAAGCATTTAAAAACACAATATATCTGTTTTTATATCACAGATCTGCCAAATGATGTTCAGTGATGTTTCATAAATTGTTTTAAGAAGTTCATAATGTTTAGTGACTTGTGTTTAAATGTTTTAAATATATGGAATTTCAAAAAAACATAAATTCTATGCAAAATAATCAGAAAGGAGACTACTGTATATGTCATGTATATAACTAAGAGCGCGCACAGTTGTTCAGAATTTCACACTGGTTTCAAAGGTTTGATAAGATCAGTCCTGCCTCTAAACCTAACCCTCACACAAACCTGTAGCAGATTTAATGAAAAACATAATTTGTCCAATTTATGAGCCGATCAAATAGTGTGGACACTTTAAATGTCCTCGCAGTTGGGTTTCTGACATGTTTCTCTATATTTGTGAGTGCATTTTCAAAAAATTGGCCCTCACAAGTAATCAAACCTGCACACACACACACACACACACACACAAACTCTGGTTTTTGGTGGGGTCTTTCCATTGACTTTTATTGTCTTTACACTTAGCTTATGTTTTCCATCACCTAACCCAACTCCAAAACCAAACCCTCACACAAACTTTTCTGCATTTCTTGCATTTTAATTAAGACATTATTAAGCCCGCATCCTTATGGGGACTGTTGATTTCTTCCAGTAATGCAGGTGAATTCAGGGTTACTCCAATTACTGCTTAGAAACAGCCCAAGATGCTGCTGGGTGAATTACAGTTTTTTTTTCAACTGCTTACACTCAAAATCTTTACTTATCACACAATTTCTGAAACCTGACACTCAAACACCAGAACCACACACCAAATCTGCAAAACCATACACTAATTCTCACCCTTTGACTCAGTTTTCAATTTCATAAAACACTTTTTGCAAAACACAACACACAATTCTCTGTGTAACACACAAAAATCTAACAGGAATTAATATTATGGCAAAGGTGTTTGCAAATGTTTGCTTTTGAGATTATTATTTTGAATGCATTATTTTGAATGCAGTGCTTCATTTTGCAAGAGATGTGAGGCATTGTGCATTTTGTGTGTGCAATTCTTGGATTTGTGTGTAAAGTTTTGAAAAAAAAGAGGCAATGTTTTGACAATGTGTGTAAGCAGTTAAAAAAACTGTAAGCTTTGTTCAGACTGTCAGTCTAAGTCCAATTTTTGTGCATATCCGATTGGAATCTGATTTTAATGTTTGACAATGTCTGACGTGTTTACTGTACATTTTACGTGGTGTGAGAAAGTGACATAGGCAAAAAGCTACACAAAATCAGATTTCACATGATTTTTGCTGTTCAGACCAGCTAAATACGATCTGATTCCAGTCAGATATTCACAAAAAAACAGATCTGGACTGACAGTCTGAACAAGGCTTTAGTGACATAACAGCTATGAAAGTATAAAATATAAATCATTGATATCAAGGTCTACATTGATCTGCCTTGACAGGTTAAAGAAATAGTTCACCTAAAAATCTAAATTTGCTAAAAATTTACTAACCCTCAGGCCATCCAAGATGTAGATGAGTTTGTTTAGTCATCTGAACAGATTTGGAGAAATTAAAGGTGCAGTAGGAGATCTCGGAAAATGCTAACTTTAGCCTGATAGCACTGAAAGCGAATGTCCCACCCTCCCTGCAATCGCTGTCCAAAGACTCGCCCTCTGAACGCACATATGCTCACAGACCAGAATACCAGAGACAACATTACTACAACAGGCTACAGCGGCTCACAATTCCATCCCCCTGCGAGGACTGGAATTGGGAACCACGTTGGGCTACATCATGTGTCATTCACCGGTGAAAAAACTTTACAGTACAGTTAGTAAAAGTATTACAATACCAGCAGGGCTCGACGCTTACTTTTCTTTTTAGGAGCACTTGTGCTCCTAACTTTAAAAATTTAGGAGCACGTTCAAAATTTTAGGAGCACCTTCTAATCAATAATCCAAAATGTTATCAAAAAGTAGCCTTCCCATTACGAGGTAATATTTGACTCATCTAACTTTATTAAAATTATGTCATCTTTTGTCAAATTCTTAAAAAAATTATATTTTATAAGCTTTTTAAAAATTGTAATTAAAACGACAGAATAAGAGTAGAATAAGAAACATAAGTTAAAAATCAAATGAAATCAGTATTAACAAAATTAATTTGTAGAGGTGGCAAAGAAAAACACAAAAGTGGCTTGATGTACTTTCAGACATTTAATGAGGTTCAGAAGTGGAATGAGTGCAATTAAATCCATAACTTCCAAAAATGGTATACTACCGTAAAATTAATGTCCAATACATGTAATGTCCAATACAGTTTTTCACTGTATATAGTAGGGGAATTTACCATTAACCATTTAACAGGTTTTTACTGTAGCATTTTTACAGTCTTTTACCGTTAAATTCACGGTCATTTTTTACAGTGTAGGGCACTGCTGTGCAGTACTACTAGTTGGTTGGTAGCTTGTTCTGGGTGGAGGAGGCATGAGAATTGACTGGAAAATTTTCAGGAGAGCCAAAGGTCTGTCTCTGTTCATCATGGTCCAGCTTCAGTGGCATGCTGACCATATCTGGAAAAGATGCTACAAAAATAAAAGGCTTAAACAAGATACGGACTGTTACATGTCTGTGAAAGAGGAAAACATAAACGCAGGGTGAGGTGGAGAAAGAACATTTTGTACAGCATGAAGTGTCCAGACAGATGAGAAGAATGTTTCACAGCAGATGGGAATTTCATAGCCCATAATTCCAGTGTAATGATGAAAAAGATTTCATGGACCAGAAAACATTTGTTATCCCAGGGAGAGTGTATTTAGTCATTTAAAAGGCTATAGACTCCTATCCCGCAAGAGTGTTTCTCTGGACAGGCAGAACCTGTGTTTTTTGGACAAGCTGTTGAGATACTGCAGTTTATGAAGAACAGTAACAGGATACATTAATTCTGTCGTCATTTACGCACCCTCATGTTGTTTCATAGACTTTCTCTTTCTGCGGAACACAAAAGTGCATATTTTGAAAGGTGTTGGTAACTAAAGCTGTGGTGACTATTGACTGCCATTGTTTGGAGAAAAGGCACTGAGACACTTCTCAGAATATCTTCTTTTATGTTGCACAGAAGAAAGAAAGTCCTACCGTTTTTATGATCAGAAATATTGGTCTAAGTTCTAATGTGGACATGGCTGTTGGTTGATGCAAATAAGATTTTTTGATCTTTGAATTTCTTATTGATTTCAGAATGGTGCTCCTGTTCCCCATCACTTATTTGTCTTTAAAAATGCGTATATTTAAATTTAAAAAGAATCCTGCCCACAGACAGTTCATTTTGCAAAACCATGCTGTTCCACACTGTTTCCTTTAGTTGCCCGAGGACATAACCGAATCTCAGATAAATTCCATGTCTAACTCTACAGTATTCATAGGTCAGAATACAATTATTAATTATTTTCCCCCAAATAACTACACTAGATTTAAAAGGCTAGATTGGAATAGCTATTTATTTATTTATCATGAGGTTCCAACCAAAAAAAAAAAAAAGAGAGAGAGAGATAATAGTAGCTAAGTGATTTGATAAAAACAGATGGTGTGAGGTCTAAAAAAAAGCTAATGTACCACATCTTGCTACAACTTTTATTGTGTTATTGAGTTTTGTTTTAATGTGCTACTTTGTTGAAATAACTTGAGTTCAGAGCTTGGCACTGTAAGTTTGCTGGCACCAACAAACAATTATTTCATCTTAAATGAATAAAACTCACTAAATAAATTATTTCATAGTTGCTGATAAAATGTGATACATTAGATAATCACCAATAAAACTTTGTTTGTCATATGCCGAACTTTGTTTTGGAGACCTATAATCACATAATCAAAAACAAATGACGCATTGGTAGCTCTAAATGACAAATATCCTTCTGCCCTGAAGAACTCTTAACCCTGACAGACATTAAAACAAGCCTAATGTTGTGATAATTAAAGCTCTTGGGAAACATTGCATGTATTCTTCAGTATTTCTGGCAGTTATAGAACAAAACCAGTGACATTTTCACAATGATGTGATGCTTCTTCAAGCTTCAGTGGTTGTCATTATAGAAAAAAAAAGTTTTAAATGGCCATCTGAAGCAGTTCTTTGAGGCAGTTTGGTTTGCTGGTGGCTGACGTACTTTAAGCCAACATAATTTAAATTCAAGCTTTAAAAAAAAGCAAATGCTGAGATAGGAACAATTTGAAAATGAAAATGAAAAGCCTCATTCTCAAAGCAACATTTTGGTGTTTCTTTAGACACTTTTATGTTCCAGGATTTAAATTCAACAATCAAATTTAATCAAATTCAAATTCGATTTTTTTGTTCTATGAATATGACAGTATCTAATAAACTTATTTTAAATATTTATTGTATGAAAAGGATTTATGTTAATTTCTAAATATTTGAGCATTCCACCATTCCCACTTCCCCCTACAACAATAATGTAACACATTATAATGTTTTGGAGAGGAATATGTTGCATCGGATATGTGAAGACAACAAAAAGTTAAATAACTTGAGAGCAGACAATTTTTTATTACATGGCGCAGCTGGTTCTTTTTGTATCAGCAGCCAATGAGCTCGCTGCTCAACATTCAAATACTTAGCTAGTGCTTGCTGTAGCAGTGCTTCAGAAACCCTACACCTTCCCCAGCTCCACCTGTATAGATCTGTTACAGGGTGAATCATGTATGCTATATATGGGGATCATTTCATATATGTTATATTACTTATATGCTCACAGCAGCATGTCTGTGGATGTATTGGCAGTATCAAGCCTCGGTACTTGTTCTTCCGCAGCAGCAGCAGATCTAATCCACCAAGACCAAACACATTAACATTGTCATGTACACTACCATTCCAAACCCTCCGAAATTTTGTCATGATAGAACTGTTTTTAAACAGGTTTCTGAACATTCTGGACATCTGCCATTGGTGAGACAAGATTCTGCCCCAAGGCAGAGCTTAACGAAGAGTCAATTGAAAACAACACATATAGTCATACCAAAAGTCTATTATTTGGTCAAAAATGTATGCTGGTTTATGTCTTGTTTAATTTGAATGTTGTCCTCATTCCCATCTTTGAACTGTAATTCATATCTGGTATAGATTTCACTAAACTGAACAAGAAGCACAGGTCCTAAGTGTGGACATTGTCCTTTCATCTACCTTCCTCTTTCGGTTGACCTTTATATACAGTGCGTCCATTTACTGTCTCTGTTCACTTCCTCTCTTCCGGGCTTTCCTTTTCTCTGTATGTACATCTGTTTCTCTGTTGGTGGGTTGAGCTTCTTTTGGCAGTCTGCCTCTGATCAGCTGAGAAGAGATGTGTCCCTGTGGATATCATATTGCATGTTCAAATAAATACACTATGCCATTTGGTTGAGTTATTGTCAGTTATACGTAATTTATGGTTAGTTTCAAAGGCGGATGAGTTTTTGTTGCGCCCCCAGGAATCACATAAAAATTTGTCAGCTTTGGACAAGGACAAAGACTGTGTGAATGTGCACATGTATGAGTATATGCATTTACTAGGAAAGGTATTTACTACAGTACAGTTCATGTCAAATAAAGCTGTTTTATATACTGCAATATTAGGTCACAATTATTTAAGATGACTGTGATCATCGCCATGCAATAATATATCTCTTGTTGTGCAGTAGTGCTTTATGTGAGTGTTCTATGTTAACACATTTGGTATTTAATCGAAGCAATAATGTATTATAAATGTTTATATGTATATATTATATTGTCTTATTATGTATTATTTATATTTTATTATTTATTATTGCATTATTTATTTTTAGATCAAAAGAAATATATATATATTCCAGGAAATTAATATTGGGGAAAATGTACCATAAATAAATAAATCAAGCCGGCATCTTTTTTGGCTGTCAACTCAAATGTACATTTGTATCTATAATCCATTTTTCTTTCTCTGTCCAGCTGATTGCAGCCATTGTGTTCCTGAGTTTTGGTATAATTTCCAGTTTCCTGTGTCTTGTGGTTGATGGCATTTTCATCCTGCTCAACATTGTAAGTACAGCAACTATGAAACATTTTTATATAGAAACAACCTTAGCAACTGCCTAGCGACCGTTCAGAACATCTTATCAATGCAGCATCAAGCAAAAAGGATACCCAAGCAACCACTACTATATTGGAGATATAGACAATTTAGGGCCAGATTTACTAACGGGGCAAATTAGCGTGAGAGCACAATCCCATAAAAGTGCAGATATGAGTGGAAAGTTCTGCGGGTGATTTACTGACATTTCATGAATAAAAGAACACCAAGAGCAGCGCAAATTAGCTGGATTAAGACATGCTTTTGGGGAAGTAAATAATGCAACAAATACCAGTAAACTGACTGGCACAAACCATAGTAAATGGAGTTGCATGATTCATTTAAACACCCTCCTCTCATAAACTTTGCGTCTGAAACGGAAACTCCTGCAAATGCATATGCAATAAGGTCAGCCGCAAAAATGACTGTTCACGCCTAATTTTTCACCGTGTCTTTAATTAATCCTAAACATAGTTTTTTAATGTCAAAAGAGGGTTTGCGCTGGTGTAAGTTGTTAGTAAATCTGGCCCTTAATGATTAAAATGTTTCTTTAAAACTGTTTACACGCATAAAAACGTAGTTTGGTCTAATTTGATACCAAAAAGTAAGACTGATAACCTCTTGGCTAACTGTTAGTTGGTCATACAAGTTCTTAAGTCAAAGTCTTATTAACCTAATGACTAAGTTTATTCAGCTGGCTACATAACATGTTCAGTTTTCAGTGTCAAAATCCAAGGGCTGCATTTGGAGAGATGAGGAGTTCACTGAACTCTTTAGTATTTCAGCGGTCAGATCATCTGTCTTAACAGCATGAATGTGACTCATGAAGAGCAGAATGATGGACTGAGTTTGAGGGAAAACTCTCGGTGTGATGATAAGAAATGCCCACTTTGAGCTTCTCATTTACATTTATGAGCAATGTAAAAAGCTAGAGCAGAGTGGAAATGTAGAGAAAAGAAAGAAATGTATTTTTCCCCCGAAGTTTTTGTAGTGGTTGTAGATAGTAGTGGTAGAAAAGCATCGTATTAAAGAAAAAAATGTTTCAATGCAGTTGCAGAAGAAAACGTCAAACTGAAGACATTTCTTACACTCTCAACAGGATATGCGTCCAATGAGGGCAGGAAGATGTCAGTTCTACACCAGTGGAAATAGTTACATCTATGAGAACTACTACGCTACAGTGAGTCAAGTCCTCCTGATTTCTATGTTCAGCTCTTTAAAATATATTTGTATGCCTACCTGTACTTATAAAAAATGCCCACCTAAATAGCTGTCTTTTAACCAGGTTTTTGATGAAGACAAAAGTCCTGTTTTAAGTTGATTTAGTTCATTGGTGGATGAATTGATGCTGTGATCTCTGAGCTATTACATGCAGTTAATTTAGCATCATAATTTGATGTTATAACAGTAGTTAGTTATAACTAGAGACAGCGGAATGAAAATGTGTGCACAAAACATTTTGCTTGTATAAAAAAGTGAGTTTTGTATATAGCGTTTTATTTCTAAAAGATGCTCAATTGTTTTGTAGGTTCCCTGTCAAGGACTAACAGAGTCATGTAATATAAAAGTTCGGAGTGGAACGTGTTACTGTTGTGATTTGTATGATTGCGCCAAGTAAGTAATTCACATATTGGTGAAGAAACACAGACACTTTAAGGAAAAACTCAACAATAATGCAATACGAGTTGTTATTTGTCCACTGCAGAGCATCAAAGAAACCAAAAATTAATTTCACTCTTTTAGTGGTATTTTTTCTAGTTTTTGCAAGTATCTCTATTACTATTATTCATACTTTGAGTTAAGGGTTCAAATCTCTAACTATGAGTATTAAAAATAGCATATAAATGCCAAGTTCTGTCATAAAACTCTTGATGGCACCTTAACGCAAACTGATGATATTCACAGTGTTAAACTACTTGGTACAAGCTGATTGGTTTATTTTGCATATGCAACCAATGAGCTTGCTGCTTTACATATAAATGGCTGGTTAGCATTCACTAGAGCAGTTCGCAGTGTGCTTTGAGAGTTCCTCTGAATTCCTCCACTTCCCCAGCTCCACCTGTATAGATCTGCTACAGGTTATTATTAGGGCTGGTAATTTAATGCGTCAATTAGATTAATTACGGTGAAAAATAACGCGTTAAAATTATTACCGCATTTAACGCACTTGCCCCGCCCCAGACCTATGTGGGTCATCTGACATTTCATACAGTTGATTGATGACAAATATGAGGCAGGGCAACAACTCACTGCGTGATGGAGCCTAGAGAACATAGTTAGAATGTCCCTAAAATTCAAGATATGGGGCAAAAATGCCCCAGTTTGAGTTTTTGTCTCATATTTACATCATATAGTTAAGCAATATCACACGAGCAACAGGCTAAGTGCAATATCACACAAGTGCAAATGTGATACTGATCTTATACAACAGTTCAGTAAGTAAGAAGTTAATATTGTGTTATTTTAGAAACAATGTTGTCTGTTTTGCTCAATTTTGCTAACGAAAATATAAAGACAAAGCAGAACTGTTTGTCTCCGAGCAACACACAGCAGCATTTAATTTCTTAATGCACATTTTGAACGAATTGGGTGAACCATTTGGCGTGTTGAACCATTGGCCATAGGCGCGTTGGATTTGAAGCGGCGCTGCACAGATCGATCGGTGTATGTCATCAAAGT
>NW_015652292.1:365425-378947 GCF_001515625.1 Sinocyclocheilus rhinocerous | reverse complement strand
TACTGGCAGTTTTAGTTTATTATTTAGAGTATCATTTCATTAAAGAAATAATTTCATATTTCCATAGCAATAATAATAAAATGAATAAAATAATTTATTAAAGGTATAGTTCACCCACCCAAAAATGACAATTGTGTCATCATTTACTCACCCTCATGGTCCAAAAGAGTATATGTAATAAATTGTATCAAACTAAATATTTCTTGCTGAAGCTACTTGTTGTAATGTCTGTTTGATGCTTTACACAACAATGACTTTAAATGATCTTTTGGGAGTAATTTTTCAGCCAAATTTGATGTGCGATTAATTTGCAATTAATTAGATTAATTAATCGCCACATCATGTAATTAATTAAATAAAAAATTGTAATCGCTTACCAGCCCTAGTTATTATATATGTTATTTGTGCAGCAGCAGTATGTCTCAAATACTCACAGCACCATATCGGCGTATGTATTGGCAGTAGCAAGTTCCTGTAAGTGTAATTGCTTTGCAGCAGCAGCAGCATTGTCATAATAAAATTAATTTCATACCATTTGCACTACAGACAGTGAGTTTTGCACGGCAATGAACCACCTATACTTTCTTGAGAATCTCTAGTATCAATAAGTTATTAATAGCACATAAACATAATAATACCATGACAATGATTTCTTGCTTTCTTTTTCAGTGGTGGATATCTGAACAATTACTATGAGTTTGTTGGTGTGCAGAGCTGTCAGGAGGTCCTCTCTCTGTATGTTCTCCTCTGGGTCCTGACCACACTTAACCTGCTGGCCTTCGTGTGTGGAATCCTGACCACTGCTGTACTGGGCAGTATCAAAGACATGGTGAGGCTCGGAGAAACTCACAGAGAGTTAACAAACAGGATGCAAATAACTAGCAGTCATCAACATTTTAGTCCATTTCTTAACATCTGAATTTTGTAAAAAATTTCATTTTTCATACTAAGTAGTTCAAATCTATTAACATATTTACTGACACATCGCTTGGGACTCACTGATGTAAAAATTATAATTTAACTTTATTTGGAGTACTACTTGTGCAACAATGCACATTTCGTAATATTAAGCCTAAAATGTGTTTTAATGTGACTATTTATGAGATTGTATGATCTTTGAATAATATCAGTCTTTAAATGCAAGACATTTAAAGTGTACCTGAAGTATACTTGCAATAGTTCCACTTTAGCACAATCAAATATACTTGCATCTTTAGTTGGACTTCAGCATTACTTCTGCACAATTAAAGTGCATTAAGTACAAAATTAGTTGTTCCAATTTAGTAGACTTTAAATATATTATCAGTTTAGTATACCAAAAGTACAACTGCAGTGTATTTTTATTAAGTACATTAATATGTTAATGTATTTGTAGTATACTTAGCATGAAATAAATGTATTTCAAATAAATGTAAGTATAATTATTTTTCACTTCTGCACAACTCTAATACTTAGAGATTGTATTTGCAAGTGTACAGGATTTCTTGACAAATTTATACTTTCCAAAATCCAGAAAGATCTACAATGGTTTAATACAGTGTTTTCATCCTATAAAAAATCTAGGTTTGGCCAGTATTGAGTTTAATTTTCATCTATGACTTCCAACAATTATGACAACAAGACAAGTTCCAGGTTTATCAGAAAATTAGACGAGGAAGCAAACAAGAAAAAAGCAGAAATGTTTAGATTTTTTTTTGGTAAGTGCATTCGTTTAAATGTGTGTGGGGTGGTTAACTTCTGGAAGAGGTGTGTCTTCAGCTGCTTTTTAAAAGATGTGATGTTCTCAGCAGTCTGGATGGAGGTTGGCAGCTCATTCCACCAGAGAGGAACAGAGGTTTTGGAAAGTAACTTTTAGCCTCATTATGAAGGAACAACAAGGCGTTGCTCATTCAGTGACCTAAGCTGGAGAAGAGAAAATAAACTTGCAGGAGTGGAGGTAGGGAGGTACTGTTTCAGTGGCTGTCCTGAAAGTCAGCATCAAAACCTTGCATTGAGCCAGTGGAGTGAGATCAGGAGGGGTGTGATGTGGGTCCTCTTTGGCTGATTAAAGACCAGACGTGCTGGATCATCTTAGTCACACTGGTTTAAAGGCCCACCGGTAGATATCTGGCATGCGTTTAACTGAATGTGACATTCTCAGCTATGAAAGAAAGAGAAAGTGTGTGCGATCTCTTGGGAATCTGTGGTGACATTCTTGTTTCTGCTTTTGATGATTGATTAAAGCAGAAAACAGCTGCAAAGATTTGTGTTTTGTTTTCAATAATCCTCCTGTGTTGAAGGACGGGACATTTATTTTCCTGCAGGAAAGTAAATCTTGGCATATATGCAGATGTTTGGCTGACTAAACCAGATTCTGCTCAAGGATGTTTGTGTATTTGTTTTGTCCATGTTGTCCTTGGTACAAACAAGCTTTCTAGTTCCTCCCACAAATAGAAACTCAGAATATAATGCTGTCATTACCATGTTTGACTGATGTGATGTGTGATCTGTGACAAAATATTTTTTAATATTGCACATCTACACTACACATATTTAATGTACTAATTGAAAATTAGGTTATTGTTGTACTAGTGTAGTCAAAACACAAAAATAACAGTACAATTTTCCAATTCACTTGTACCAATTTCTATACCAGCAAAACCTGTTGGAAAATACCCTTTGACTATTTAACTATTTTATTAAATTATTTGACGTTTTGCTAACTTTCTGAGTAAAATAACAATTGGTTGTTCAGGATTATTATATTATTCTAATTTATCAATATTATCAGTCTTATTGCAGTAAGTTATGTTTTGCACACATCCTGAGCACATGACCTTCTGTAACACCCACATCCAGACACTTCCACCCTGGTAATAACTACAGAGATTCCAATCTTTCAGAATCCATACATGAAATGACAGATGACAGATGAACTCCAACTTTGTTTTAAAGGCTACTCTCGTTAGATTAGTGCTGAAGGCACAGATGTTCTTCTGGAAACGCTTCTGAAAAAGAAAGGAAAACGGTTACCTTTATTGGTCCAATTTTTCTCAAAGGTCAAAGTAGCGTTGCTTTGAAGACTATAAGTGGGACAAAATTGGACAGCGTATCACATAAATCACTACAAATCTGTTGGACCACTGGAAAGACTTTTTCAAATCTGTCAGCAAAGTACAATGAAGAGAAACTTCTGGGCTTATTTTTGGCATAATTTATCAACTGGAAAATCCGTGTGAAGACATTGTAAATGTTTGGACATCTTTCTGCTGATTTAGCTAAATATCTCTGACACTTTCAGTGTTGTCTTCATCACTCGGATCTTTACTCTTCGTGACCAGTTAATCCATTTGTGTGTCCAGCTTAAAGTTACTAGTTGACATTGTTTATTCTGTTTTCTCAATAGTCAATACACAACAAACTATGACTCTATAAACACAAAACCACAACTGTAAACAGAAAATTCTTGATATTTTATATGTATATATACACAATGAAGATGATATTGCAGATTCAATATATATACATATTTCTTTGACCAACCCTACATTCATTTCAGTGTCCTAAACCATTGTAACTGTTTCGTTTAAACAGATCTCACTGTGTGTAATTGTGTTCAGTGTATTTGATGGTTTGTGTTTGAATTGAACATTTTTTAACACAGTGTTTAATTTCGTCTTAATAGCTTGAGGTTTGCAGCACTGAGTTGGTGCTTTTGGCTTTGTGCTTATAGTTTTGATTAATGTGGTATTGCTTTCAGGAAATGTGTCTCAGCAATAGGGGGAAACTGTGCCAGTTCAGCCACTGCTAAATGAATTTTTCCCAAGACGAGCATTCGAGTTATATATGGCTTGCTGCAAAAGTCACAATACGGGTTTATGAAAGCTTAAAAGACTGCATAAACTTTCATGTACAAACTTTTATGTTTACATCTGTTATCCTTCATTCAATATTTTTTAAGCTTACTTTTTCAAAATTGAAGACCTGCATGTCACTTAAAGGATCATCAGCTACATGCATGCATATAAATCAAATTAAAAACATGATTCCATTGGCTTTTATGCAAACACACAAAATTGCCCTGTGCAACAGAGATATACCAATAAACAATGGGCCCTTTTCACATTTACGGGATTGGAACGCAGAAGTAAACTATACTTTCTGGGGCAATTGTATAGATAAACTGTTTTGGTAAATATTTTTTGGCATATGGCAGCCAGAGATGAACTTATACTTTTTTTTCCCTTCTTGCCAGAAGAGTGGGGTGGTCGGTCTTGATGGGTCCCAGTTGGGAGGTTCATCTCTATTCTCTTTTGATGGAGCCAGCTGTTCTTCCCCCACCGCACCCCTGCTAATGGACCCAAACTCACACGCAGGACACCAGCTCTACCCGGTCAGTACATCACGCTCACTTACACATGCACACAGATTCCGCTCATGGTCTTTTATGGTATGATTCAGTTGTGGAGACTTGCAGACTTTTTGTGTACCGTAAAATTAGTGTGAGACTCCCTATCAAATCCCCTGAGGATGCGGTGTGTGCTCCCAGAATGATCCCCGTCCAAAATCCCACAGCATTCCCTTATAAAACTGTGCCTAAGTATACTGATCCTTGGGCTTCCCTGCCGAGAACGCCAGCCAGAAGTCCAACCAATCCCAGATCATGGCTCTTCCAGCACTCTCACCCCTGCTGAGTGATCTGAAGTTTCTTTTGGAAGCATCGCCACAAAAGTTCCTCTGGCCAACTTAAACACACATCATTAAGCATCAGATCAGCCATGCTCATCATGAACGCAACAAATAAACTAAGAGAATAGGATTATACAGCCTAATAAATTAAACATATAACAGTCACTGAGAAAATGATTACATTATTACATGATCAGCTCAACACTATTAAAGGGATAGTTCTATTTTACCGATCTCCTTGCTACGTTTCTGTGCATTGATCGTGGTAATATCACTGCTGTCTATGGAGGGTCAGAGAGCTGTCAGATTCCATTAAAAATATCTTAATTTGTTTTCAAAAGATGAACGAAGGTCTTACGGGTTTGGAACGACATGAGGGCGAGTAATTAATGACAGAATTTTCGTTTTTGGGTGAACTATCCCTTTAAAAATAAAGGTTCTGCATCAGTGGTTCCATGAAAAACATTGAACATTCAAGGATCTTTGAAGGTTCTTTAGATTACCAAATTGTTCTTCACACTAGGAATTTAATGGTTCTTTTAGGAACAGTTCACTGAAAGGTTCTTTGAGGAACCAAGCAATTCTTCTATACTATAGCATCGCTGTGAAACCCCATTTTGAAATCTTTATTTCTAAGAATGAATGAGCGGCCCACCTAGGCAACATCTCATTTTGGCTTGAATTCCAATTCTAGAATCCATCATGGCAATCTAAATGAAAGCTTTGATCCTAGATTGTGGACGGGTCACATCAGGGGAAATTGAGGAAATTATAATTTTTTATTCAGTACTGAAAAAGTACTGCTAAAACTACATTTAAATAAAATGCACCATTTAACCCAGTGTTTCTATTGTGTGCTCTATTTACAGCAGACAATGAAGTAGTTCACTAGGTTACAGAACAGAGCTGAAGTAAGACAATAGTTTGCTGGGAAAAGAGCTGATGAAAAACATCTCAGTGTGCAGTCCAAAAATCTTGAAAAAGTGAAGTGCGCAGTTTAAAAGCTAAAAAAAGCTTCTTTTCCTCTTTCCTCCAGAGGGCGTCGCTTTATGTTTCTCCAGCAGCACCTGCTAGTGCATCTCCAGGAGGATCATCAGATCCATCCCACGCACAGCCCAACCCTCCTCCCTTTGCCCCCCTTTACAACCTGCTACCCTACAAGACCTCCAGCTTCTCGGCTTAGAACATCTGAATCCAAACCGAAGACCTTTAGACTGCACTCCCCTTAAACACAACATGAAATCAAAATGGACTGTTTGCTTTCTGAATAAATGTCCGCGGTCTTATTGTGCAAGATTCATCTGAGCACGTTCTCAAGAAAATGGCTTGTTTTCTTAATCTTTCATCAAAATGTCTTTTCGCTTTCTTCACTTTTGTGAAAACAATGGTGAAACAATGTCTTTTCTACTGCAAGCCTGTGTGGATGGGAAAAATAATGCTAACTAATTGTATTTTTCTACTTTTCATGACCCAGTCAAACCCCGCTCTACCTTGTTTTCTGGTGGATATGCCATTTCATTTATAAATATGCCATATTATAGACATTTATTGAAGAAATGCAATGCTATTGCCATTTCATGTTGTCTTTAAAGGTCATATAAGGCTGCCAAGTCTAGTTCTTGCTATGGCTGTACAGTAAATATCACATTATAAACTAAATGGCTAATTAAAAAACAATAACACTAGAGACAAATTACAATCAGTTGTAGACTGTGACTCAGTTTGAACTAACTTCTCCACAGAATAATGTTAATTTTCATCAATCTGAACAGAAAGGAACAGACTTTCAAAATGTAATCTAGATGTTTGTATATGATGTGTGAATATGTTTCTTTAAACATGAATTGTTGTCTCTATGTAAGGTTTTATATGCTTTTATACTTAGAAGCGTTACTTTGATATATTTTTGTTTTGTGCAAGTCTTGTTTTTGTGCAAGCCCTGTTAAAATAATTAGTTGATATTTTATACCAAAGGCAATGTACTTGGCAGTAAAATAAAAACAGCTCTTACTCTCATAAAGCTATATTTTAAGGCTGAAAATAAAATTTCAGGCTGTTTTATCTACACACAGTTTTGCTTCTCACTGACAGTAATACAAACCTAATGATTCAAAATGATACTCTTGTACTGTATTGACATTGAAACGCCACAGTCTATAGTATTTATTTGACCTCAGTGACTTATATAGACGTCTAATCAAATAAGACAAAAGTTAAAAGCTGCAAAAGACTCCAAATAACTGCATTAAGAATATCTTACATTTTGAGAGAGTACAGAGACAGTAAACAAGACACATACGTATTGAGCACAGAACAGTGCAGTGTTCAATTAGAGGTTTCCGAGTCTGACAGCAGGTCAGTGTTCTGCTCATTGTACTCCACAAATGGACCTCATTAGCTGACATCATGCATTTTGAATCATTACCTACTTCAATTACAATGTCGTTTCCATTAATGTCAGGTTTTATACATATTCCATGTGTCCACTAGCCTCTCTAAAAACATATGTAACAGTTATCGGTACAGGACAGATTTCCATTAGACTGGATGTAGCTAGGCCATGTGTTATGAAACCGAATGTTTTGTGTTAAAGCAATCTTCCATGTTCAGAACAAGTGAAGCTTGATGGACATCATCTGTGACAAGCTCTCCGTTAACATAATTTAGTTCCTCAGTTTGTAAAACAAACAAAAATCCCGTTTACAGTGATGCAAGGATTAGATTCAGCATTTTCAAAGTATAGGCACAAGTCTTAAAGGGGTCATATGATGCGATTTCAATTTTTCCTTTCGTTAATATGAGACTAGAATTATAAAGTCCCTTAGTAACCTTGTCTGTAAACTAGAAATATTTCAACTCCTGACATGAGCATGTGAAGCCTTTAAACCTATTATCTTTTCTGAAATAGGCCCTATGTGCGAAGATAACAGAAAGGGATTGTTTGTTCTCTCTTTGTCCTCTTGTTTGTGGCGACAACCTTCTTTTGAAGGTCTTGATTTATGTTGCAGCGTATTGAGCTTTATGGTTTATTTCTGATGAAAGACAGACAGAGCTGGGTATCTGATTACTTTCAGATTACTTTTGACCTAACTTGTTTATCACATTGATTTAAATAGTATAATCTTGTACCATATTGATATAAATATGTTCCAGTTGTTGTTACTGACAACATGAAGTGCATTAACACAGTGGTTCCCAACCCTGGTCCTGGAGGCACTCCAACACTGCGCATTTTGCATGTCTCCTTAATCAAACACACCTGATTCAGACCATCAGCTCATTAGTAGAGACTCCTGAAATTGGTGTTTCATAGAAAGGAGACATGCAAAATGCGCAGTGTTGGGAGTGCCTCCAGGACCAGGGTTGGGAACCACTGCATTAACATTACATTATATCAAGGTTTTTCTGGGGTTCGTAAAGGAACTGCACGGGGTTTGTGAGTTTAATGAAAAGCTAATAATTAATTCAGTCATAAAATTTTTATAAATCATTTTAAAATAACATCAATCAAAATAGAACACTTACTAAAATATTTTGTTTCCTGCATGTCATGTGACAATTAACCAAGGTCTGTGAACATGCAAATGTGAAACTTAATTATTAAACTATTTATTTTCAAATCTCAGGGGTGCTTCAAATAAATATATTAGGTGAAAGCGGTTCGGCTGACAAGAAAAGTTTGGGAATCCCTGCATTACATGTAAATAAGAAATAACATGAATTTGTGCATTTTAATGTGTTTGAAAGACAAAAGCGTCCTAAAGACAAAGTCATACATGATTAAATAACCCTCTGCGTGTTCATCAGTAGTTGATGTAATGTTGAAATGCTAAGAAAACACTTCTTAAAGGGGTCATCGGATGCGACAAGCACTTTTACAAGTTGTTTGAACTGAAATGTGTGTTGGCAGTGTGTGTACACAACCACCATATAATGATAAAGATCCCCCCAGTGGTTTTTTTTTTTTAAATCTCGTTAAATCATTTCCCCTTTCTCATATCAAGCCATTCTCAGATGTGATGTCACACAGACCCAGGCCCCTCCCACGATTGTTGATTGACACTGGTGTTTTACCTTAGACCCGCCCTGAGTTAGCTGTCATCAGTCCGCCATTGTTTCGACGCCGGAGCAGGTGTAGACAAGATAAGAACGGCTCCTAAGCGATTGAGATGTTTTGTTGTTGGATGTAATAATGAACATAGCAGTCGTCATTTACTCCCGACATCGGTGTGCCAATGACAGCCATCAGACAGCACTCTTCCTAGATTATTGTCCGTTTGTTGTTGACTTCAATTCCCATCACCCTTTGCACAGACTATCATGTTTCATTGCTTTTAGCTGTTTGTAATTTACCTAATCTAACTAGTTGACTTGACTAGTTAGCTCACCTATATGTTCTCTAAGATTTTGGTTGCTGAAGCATTGTGCTGTGTATTTGTCACACCGTCTCCTGAGTGTTTTGCAGGTGTTTTCATTGCTTGTTTCTTTTTGCCTTGTGTCCTTTTTTTGGGGTCTTTGATTTGTATCACACATTAAAACTGCACTTGGATCTTCAATGTTGTCTCAGAGTATTCCATGACAAAACCATTGTATTGTGCAATGAACTGTGTGAAATAAGTCTTTATTAATTCAATCGATAATATGCTCCTTTAATGACTCATTTGTGACCCTGGAGCACAAAACCAGTCTTAAGTCGCTGGGGTATATTTGTAGCAATAGCTAAAAATACATTGTATGGGTCAAAATGATCGATTTTTCTTTTATGCCAAAAATCATTAGATATTAAGTAAAGATCATGTTCCATGAAGATATTTTGTAAATTTCCTACTGTAAATATATCAAAACTTAATTTTTGATTAGTAATATGCATTGCTAAGAACTTCTAAGATTTTCTCAATATTTAGATTTTTTTGCACCCTCATATTCCAGATTTTCAAATAGTTGTATCTCTGCCAAATATTGTCCTATCCTAACAAACCATACATCAATGGAAAGCTTATTTATTCATTATGTAAAAATCTCAATTTCGAAAAATTGACCCTTATGACTGGTTTTGTGGTCCAGGGTCACATTTGTAAAAAGTAATGTTATTGGTGGCATTTTATATTGCAACTAGCGGCCATTTACCTAAAATAGCAATGAAGTATATGTGCATAAGCAGAGGCACATTTTTCCATCAAGATTAATCATTTAGATTATACTGTTATAGTGCTTTTTGGAGCTCAACAGTGTTTTGTGTCGCTCTCAAGCAAGAAAATCATATGGATTTGGAATGAGTAAGTGTGAAACAGAATGTTCATTTGAAATAGTACATATATTGCATAATAAATATAGAAAATATTGTAACATTGAATACCAAGCAACAGCCACGAACACAAACCACAATATATTGTTAACTGAAACATTCTACTCTAAAACTGGGACTCCTGCCGTGGTGGGTGTACAGCAGATTCATTGATCCTGAGTCAGGAAACAAGTAAAGAAACTCCTGCATGGAAACATGAAACATGAGTTTAATGAACTACAGTAACACATCCTGGCAATGTTCGAAATGTGTGATGACATACCAGCCAACTCCCATAAATATACTCTATCTGAAATCAGCGGGCTCACTTTGTCTGCAGCATGTGTTTCAGCGCTGCCTTTAGATTAATAGGAAGTGCGTGTGTGTTTTCTGTTGTTTGGACGATGTTTATGGATATATGGGAAGTTTTTTTTTTTTTTATCTCGGATTGGGTAAGCGTCTCTCCAAACACTTTCTCTGAGCTGCACACCATCATCTTTATTGTCAGCTGTCATTCACAGCTTTTACTGGCTGTTCTGTTTGGAATGGGCTCCTGAGCAGCGGGGAGAATGGAAAATGGGAATGGAAAGAACAGGCCTTGAGAAGTCTGGAGACAGACACAACATATATGATCAAAGATCACTGAGAAGAATTGAGTGAAAACCGAGGGAGGGAATGATAGAGAAACGGAGTACGAGGGTGAGGACCATGCCAGGGCAAACATGACCCTCGCAGCTGGACATTGGGACATTTGGCTTGGGAATGAGAACGCGTTTTCATCGCTCCGGCTGATGGGTGAAAAGATTCAAACAAACAAATCTGGAGGATATACGAGTTTTAAAACCCAAAATATTGCAATAAATAATCTAATCTAATATAACAAATATAATACACACACACACACACACAATATAATAAATACTACATATAATAAAATCTTTTTCCTCACTGGCCTGTATTTTCAAATAAACCTGAATGCAAATAAATTATGTCTGATCATAAAAGTGGACACATTTATCAATATGTAGTAGTATAAGGGAAGATGGGAGAATTTTAAGAACAGTGAGCATTTACTGCTAAATTGCAAAATTTAAGAGATGATTTTAGCATGTACAAGATTTATGATGATGATGATTATTATTATTAAGATACATTTCTAATTAAAATTTACCCCAGGGGTAAACTTATGCCAGATGTAATCAGATTTTTGCAGAATATGTTAATACACCTGGCATTTGTAATTATTTAAAAGGTGTCTTTTATGTAAAATATTAAATTATTAGTTGATGTAAATGTGTGAATATTTTTATAAATATAACTGAACAATGACAGAAATTAAACATAAAAATTCTAGTCATAGAGATCTATCTGAACACCATAAATGTATAAAAATAATCTTTTCTATTTTAAAACATTTAACAATAGCAATATTATGAATTCAGATTCAATGATTAGCCAGTTGGTTGAAATGATATGAATGATATATTTAAAGGTGCTGTATGTAGGATTGACACCGAGTGGTTGAACTAGGTATTGCAGTCCAAATTCAAAATATTGAAGAGGGTTTTTTTCACCCGGCCCCTCCTCCTCAGACTTGACGCACACGCAGGTTGCCAGATTGACGACACCAACAGGAACGAGCGCACTTGACGATGACTGAAATGAAATACGCTGTGTTTTCCACCAACTGGCAACCCGGGGTCCCGAAATACAATTGGGTAAACTGGCAGTGGGCGGGTTTCACAAACCAAAACAGAGACCGATATTCCGGCCCGGAACGCACATTTTCAAAGGAGAATAACTGACTGTAGCATTGTTTTTCAGACAAACAAGTATGTTAACTTAGCATCTTTCTTAAATATCTGCAAACATATTATGGTTTTTTTTTGCTTTAGTAGAGTCAAAAACGTACATACAGCACCTTTAAGGATGAATCTATATAGCATTTCTCAACTGCTTGATTGCGATTGAGTGAGAAATATATAATTTCCCCGCTATATATGTGTGGACTATGTTTGACTTAACTTTTATCCAAAGACAAAGTTTTAAGATAATTTAACCTAAAAACCTCATAACTTCATGAAACGAATCTCACAAATGTTGATGTTCAGATGAAAAGTCTGCATGGGCTTTACATCTGACAGGAAAGCCCTGTGAAAGATTGTGAAGAGTACACAGTTACAATGGAAAACATTTACTCTGAATGATACAATGGAAAACATTGACTGATAGAAATGAAAGACCACCTTTATTTTTAGTTACCTCACTTATCAGGCCAAAAGCTGAGAAGCACTCAATTCAATTCAGCCACTCAACAGCCAATAGCCAGTTCTCCCTCTTTCATTTAATGTCCTAAATCCCGGTCCACAAGGAAAATGTACTTTTTGCATTCAGAAATGTTTGTCATCAGTCAATATATATACACAAACTTTACATCACCTCACTGTACAATAACTAGTTATATAAATATTCACGGTTCCGCTATTGTTTATATCTTCCTGTCTTGTTTATGGTCTGTAGGAATTTGTTGAACGTGTTGTGTGCATTGCAGTTTCCTGAACCACATTTCGTGTTTCTGTATTGCTATAAATAGCAGTAACTTTGACAGAGAACAGGTATTGTTGTTGGCCTTCGCCGGTTTGCCCATTAAAAGATGTGAGATAGGCAATGAAAGGTCATTGGACTGATCTTAACGAGTTGTGTGACTGACTGGTTGGGGGATAAACACGCTGAGGTTTGAAGATAAAAGGCATCATTTCTGATTTTACTGAACCATTAAACTGAACTGTTTTGGAAAAAACCATGAAAGGTTGTTTTGGTTTAACTTTGGCAAACAATTGTGAATTTTAATATTTAGAGGCCAGCTTTTTATGGCTCCCTAGAGGTATTGTATTTTACTAAATTTGGTACAAAACAGGGCCAAAAATGTTGGCCCAACCAGAGGTTGAAATAAATTATATGATTATAGATTTTTTAGATTTTTTTTTTTTTTAATGTAACCATGTTACAAGCTTTGAACTTTTACTGAACAGAGTTTAGAAACCTGTTAACAAACATTAGCATTAAATGCATTTTAACAAACTAAATATTGATAGTTTGACACAAAATGTTGGTTTGCAGTTATTAAACTTATATTTTCTATACATTTTGCAATGTAAAAAAAATACATATAATTACTTCCTGTAATGTAAACAGATGCCAAAATGATGACATTTATTTGTGGAATACGGTCGAGAAGGTCAAGATCTTGGCAGTGGGACAGACATGTCTACGTCACTATGTGGGAAGATTTGCATAACGCCGCCCAAATGTTCACGCAAAGAAAGAAGGCGTCACTTTTATTCTCGCTGTAGTATTGTTGTTGCCGCCGCTATGTCGTGAAGGCACTGTGTGCTTCGTTGTGAAAGCGAAACTACTTTGTTTGGTCTTCCAAAAGAGGACACAACTAGAATCAGTGGTTAAGTTGTATTTATAACACTGTTCCGGAACAGTTCAACCCAAATATTCAGATGTGTGCAGCACATTTTATGGAGGACTAGAACTGTTTCCTGGGAGAGTAGCCTACAATGC
>NW_015652292.1:344975-364628 GCF_001515625.1 Sinocyclocheilus rhinocerous | reverse complement strand
TATGTTAAGGGGCGTAACATTTCCGTCACATGCTTGAGGTATTCGGCCAATCACAACGCATTGGATAGCTGGCCAATCAGAGCACACCTCGCTTTTTCAGACCGATGAGCTTTGTAAAAATCGAGCGTTTCAGAAAGGCGGGGCATAGAGGAGAAACAGTAATGTACAGTATGTGGAAAATAATGTGTTTTTTTAACCTTAAACCGCATAAACACATTTCATTACACCAAATACACAAAATAATGTTCTTTTTAGCAACATCATACGACCCCTTTAAAACTAGCTAATTTTCATGCTGGTGATTTTGTGATAGATAAAAGCCGTTTTACTGCAGTGATACTAACAAAGTGGAACCATATGGTTTAACAATCAATGAGACTTTCCATTTATCCTCTGCAATGTTTAAATTCGACTGATATCACTCGTATTATTCTTGACAGCAAACGTTTGAGATGAAAACGTGCACGTACAAACAATACTCTGCCGTATGTTTTCATTTGCACTGGAGCGGTTCCCGGCCTCAGATAATACACAATTAATCACAGTTCATGTAAGGAGAAGTAGGGGAACTCAGCACAGAATTTCCATAGATTGAAGGCCGCGGGAAAAGGTCAGACAAGAAATCTACAGAAATCTTTGCGCATGTCTCCAATTCAGTCCAGTGAAATCCACATGCAACCACCACGTGCATTGTAAAAGATAATTGCCAGAGTTCAGATTTTACAGGTTTCTCAGCATTTCTGTGAGAAACGGAACAATCTTGGTCTTCACAATTTGTTAAAATGTGCCAAGTTCATACATGTGCTTCCTTTTAAACACGAATCAACTGATTTTACGCATCTTATGTTCTTACGGTTAGTCGGCCAGTTGTAATATTATTCACAATGTGAAGGTTTAATTGTTTTCTTCTGTCTTTTCTGCAATTTCATATTACAGGAGGAACCCTCGTCTCTGTTTGTTTCCTGATTTATGTATATGGAAGTATGTTTTTTAATCATGACTGAGGTGTCCAAATGGTGTTTTGCATGGGGATAGATTTGTTGCATATTTCTAAATAAATAACAGTAATTCAAAAGTTATTACAGCATAAATGAGCTATTACAATAATAGTGTGCCACAACAGCTCAATGTGCTATTGATCTGAACCGTGAAAAGCCACTGATATCACACACAAAACAGAATCACACAAACAATATATTTATTGCAAATTAATTCCACTGAACTAATAACACAGGAATTATGTGAGCTTGTATTGTGAAAATAATGGTATAAAAACATTTAAATAACAAAATGAAGCAAACATGTCCAGTACAATTAGTAATACGTTGAAAGAGGATTGGGAATGGGTAGACAAAAAAAAAAAAAAAGTGATCAAATTTGTGCAAATATTTATAGCAGTTTTACAGACCTACATTACTGATCTAAAAATATAATAATTTAAGAAATGCATTATTTAAACTACAATGTTTTCAAAAGGCGACTTGCAGACCCAATTATGTTTAGCACAAACATCATAACAGGAGTGCATCATGGTTTGAAACGTTCTTATGATATGGTGATTGTAGATTCGTACCGATATACATTCGAGAAAAAGAAAAATGACATTGTCTGCATTGTTCCATCGACTCAAAGATAAGTGCTAAATTGGGAATGTTAAAGAAGAACCTTTAGTCCGGGGGGTTTGGGGGGGTCTTAAAGGCCACTGGATGCTGGTCGTAATGGTTTCTGTACGTTTACACGAGATGAAAATATGCCCAGTTCAGAGATGGGTGGGAGGGGGAGGGGGGGCTTTACACGAATACACAGAAACCACTCAATTCGATTCGACAATCTAATGAAAGGAGGAGGTCTGCGGTATCACCGCAATGTTAAGCGAGCCCACACTGCTCTTTGCTCTACCACAGTTATGAAGTGAGGATGATCAGTACCACATTTCTACTGAAGCTCACTGGAGCCGCAGAGTACCAGATGAACATCCATGTACCATTCAACCAATGCATCAACATATCATGACGCCATTCAGTTCACAGTGTGCTACAAACATCTACACATTACACGTGAGAAAAGATAAATACACACAAATTAGACCTATCTGATGGACCTAATACAAATATATATATATTCTGACACCATAACTGGAAGGTGAATGTTGCATAATTGTTCGTGCTGAAATGGCAAATTGTGTTCCAAGCCTCTTTATCAATGCTCAATACAATCTTTCAGCTTTCAAAATGTCATGATTACAAAAATATATATATATATATATCTTGTTGAGAGAGCCACATCACTTGAAATTCAGAAATGTAGACTCATGTTCTTTAGTTTTACTTGTGTTTTCGCTAAGGTTTGTTCAGAATGGCGTTTGAGGTGTGACAGAATTCAATTAGCTTTCTCTGATATGCCAAAGTCTAAGAAAGCAAGACTTGCAGGTTCCTGCATTTTTCACATGTTCTTTTCTCATATTGCTAAGGTGTCTTTTGAAAAGAACGTAAAATGATCATGCTAAGTACACTTTAATTTTATGTCACATATTAACAGGTTAGATTTTTTTTTTGTTTATTTAGATCAGTGGTTCTCAAGTGGTTTTGCTTCATGACCCAGAGTTTATTTTGGACACCCAACGTGGTACCAAAATTGTGTATCGTACAAAATTTAATTGGTTTCATGCTCTCAGCAGCCAATAATTCTCAAAACACTGTGGTTTCGACAAACCATGTCCTCACTGCAACCCGTATTTAATGTCTCTGGGAGGTTTTTTCTCAACTCGTCCATGTTGGCATCTGCTTGATTTGTTGAGCTTCTAACAAGTGTCAGATGTCATCAACAAAAGCATTTTCTCCTCGCTTGTAAAGAGCCGTAGATCCATATCTGGACCGGAGGAAAGCCATTTCTGGACAAGACAACCTTTTAAGAGAACTGTAATGTAACGGAAAACTATACGAGCGGTGCTCCGTGAAAATCTCTCACGCTGGTTTGCGTGCTAATAGAAAACCATTTCTTCAAAATTCATCACTCCTATAGATTGCAGTGATGATGTATTTTTGTAGGCCAATGAGTTAGAATTTTAGCACTTCCCGTTCCATCATCCTGAAGTCAATGGGTTGTTGCTTCATGACCCAGAGTTTATTTTGGACACCCAACGTGGTACCAAAATTGTGTATCGTACAAAATTTAATTGGTTTCATGCTCTCAGCAGCCAATAATTCTCAAAACACTGTGGTTTCGACAAACCATGTCCTCACTGCAACCCGTATTTAATGTCTCTGGGAGGTTTTTTCTCAACTCGTCCATGTTGGCATCTGCTTGATTTGTTGAGCTTCTAACAAGTGTCAGATGTCATCAACAAAAGCATTTTCTCCTCGCTTGTAAAGAGCCGTAGATCCATATCTGGACCGGAGGAAAGCCATTTCTGGACAAGACAACCTTTTAAGAGAACTGTAATGTAACGGAGAACTATACGAGCGGTGCTCTGTGAAAATCTCTCACGCTGGTTTTTGGGTGCTAATAGAAAACCATTTCTTCAAAATTCATCACTCCTATAGATTGCAGTGATGATGTATTTTTGTAGGCCAATGAGTTAGAATTTTAGCACTTCCCGTTCCATCATCCTGAAGTCAATGGGTTGTTTTCAATTGGTTTTTGGTTAAATGCCTGAAGTAAGATCTCAAAAAGAAAAAGGCAGTTGGTAACAAGTGGCTAAATGGGACTATAGAAGTTGACGGGGACATTAAACATCATCACGTCAAACAAGGAAACTCATCTACGTCCGCTTTCACAGCCTCGTGTTTACAATCATGCTCTTGCAAACTAACTCAAACTTTTAGGGAAAATGCAAGAGTTGTCAGAAGCTCAGTGGTGGTGACGCTGTAGTCATGCGACTGACTGGTGTAGTGCGTTTATAGACTACATTTGGCTTTTTACCTCATGTGATTGTATTTAGGCTTCAACATGTAGAAAATCCCGATGAACAAACCGTGCAAGCATCGTAAACTTTTGTTGGTCAAAGAGCTTATTTTCTGCAATAATTCAAAAGCCAAGAGAAAAATGCCATGTGGACTTTGTTGAGGGACCCAGGCCTACATCAATACAGCACTCTACTGGTTCTTCAGTGCACACGAGCCATTAAACGCAATCAAAGGCTCGTGATTTTGCCCTACGACAGTAATCATCCTTTTCAATCCCAGAAATTGGTTTCAGAAGGGAATTTGTGGACAAAGTCATACAGTGTGCGCTGGGCACACAATGACATAAAAGTGATGCTATTGTGAAATACTCCAAGGTTTGAAAGAAAAATGTTCTTCATAATTACAGACCAATAGATCTAAATTGTTGAAATGCTCATTCCTATGTATTTGTAACATCATCACATAGGGTGTTATTTTTAAGTTTGAAAGTTAAGCCTTTTTTTATTTTGCTATCTCAACTAGGGGTGGAAAATTTCCGGTAAAATTCCAAATATCCCTGGAATATTCCAAAAAATCCTGGAAAGTTTCCAAAATTTCTGGAATGTTTCCGAAATTTACTATAAATTTTCCACCTTTTTGCAACCCTAATCTCAACTACTCACTATTATATGGTTAGTGCATTTTATTGCTTGCATTTCACATTGTATATTCATTTAAGTCCATGGCCCTTGCAGAATATTTTTGACTTGTGGAACATTTTTAACCTTCCAGTTGAGAACCACTGATTAGACTACTAACAATATATGCAAAACACAAGTACGCCAAGCAGAACATAACAGTCTCCAATGTTACAGCAAAGACACAGAAAACCCTTCAGTAGAGTTGAGAATGGGGACATTTAAAACAAAACCGTGAACGGTAGACCTGTAATAAACAGCAGGTGGTTATCAGGAAATGACATGACAATTCCACCACATAACTACAACACAACTGCGACACAACAAACATGATGCAGGTGATTGTTACTTGTCAAACAGAATTCTTACTAAACAATCTACGTTTATAGCTCCATTCAAAACATTAGTGAGCTGCCTCAGCATCCAAACGGTCTTTTGCAAGTCACACAAATAGCATTAAATCCGATTCCAACTGATTCCAATTAGACTTTGCTATTAGCATGTTGCTAAGCTAACAGCTCAATACTCAAGCAAAATGGCATATACCAATATTGAGAAATGTGTTTCTATTTTATCCGTGCTTTTTAGTATAGCATAAAACTAAAGCATTTTCTCAAATGCCTATAGGATTGTTTTTTTCCCCACTGAGTTTGTTGCAGTGCATTATGGGAATGCAATCTCTGCAAAGGAGGCAGACCTTCCATAATTTGATTTTGCTGAACAGTCTTTGTTTTGTGAGCACAATTTTGGTGCCTTAAAATGCCGTCTTGGTAGGCAGCTCACTAGGTTTTTGGAACATAGCATACTATAAAATATCCAAACATTTGTCATTGTTTGTATGGGGAATAATGACAAAGATTGATTGAATGAAATCTTCTTCATGTTTATCAAAATGATTGACGCTCCCAAAATGTACGTCCATGAAATATAGATAGCCATTTTCCTTTTTTAAAAGTTCTGTATTTAAAAAAAAAACTACATGTATACCATTTTCAAGTCATGAAAACCTACAAAACAACATCTTTGGCGTAAGAAAAATAGCTAGTAAAAATCTACAGGATATGAACGTTATCTACAGAACATTACACAAGAGTTGATCATGTAACTGATCAATATCGGGAAAAAAAGGTTGATACGACGTATCTAAAACAATCTCATCTGGAATATTCCAAATATCTAAAGTGCTTCTGCATTAGTCCCTAATTCATACACAAGTGTGGGATTGTAAGTATAAAGCAGATTAATTCTATCCACTACAGATAGAAAACCATGCACACACTCAAAGGGATGGGTGAGAGGGATGATACTATAACTATAAAGAACAACGAAGATTCCCTTTAAGACACGGTTATTTTACTTGTCAAAACATCAGACGACCAGTAGTCTGAAAAACTGATGGTTTATAAAGAAATATGTGAAGGTTGAGTTCTTTCAAAGACTATTTTAGCAGCTATAATTTCTCAGACAAACTCTGGTGTCTGGACTTTCACAGCCTGTTTAGGAATGGATAAGAGGTGATTGCAATCTTTTCTTACTGTGTGGACTGGCGATTGAGGTTTCGAAACGATCTTAAAAACTGATAGAAGACAGAGACCGAACAGGCACACAGAGAAAAGAGCTAGATTTTTCCAATGATAGCAACTCACGGATACACCACGCGACTCCTGACTGGCCAAATTCTTCTAAGTACACTGTAACTCCAGACAGGCTCGGTCACATGTGGAACGGCAGCACTTCTCTGAGCATAATCAGAGCGCTGTCGTGCTCCTCTATGTCGACAAACACAGCGCCCTCTGTTTGTGTGGCTGTGTCAGTACCACCTGGTCCTGCAGTCACAATGTTACGCTGTCTTTCCAACTATAGGATTCTCGCTATAAATTAAAGTAAAAAGAATGTCAAACAATTTTGCTGCACATATACCCACACACACAAGACAAAATTTTGTCTAATAGCTTTTTGGGGGGGAATTTTGATTTAGTACTTTTTAACGAAAAATGTTTGCTGAAAATGTACTTTTAAATGTATTTGCCAGCCAAGATGTAGATGAGTTTGTTTCTTACAACAGCATTTTAGTGGCACATCAAAATATATAAATCGAATATTTCAAGATTAAAGTCATAATATTTTGAGAATAAAATTTCCACCTATTCCACAAAAAACATCTGTACCTCAAACCTTATGTCAAAACAGTAATACAATTTTGAAATAGACTCCAACTTGGTTAACTGACTCATTTATGAGAATAATAATTAAAAAAATGTTGGCAAAGTGATACCGTTGTTCCTTTTGTGTGCATTTTAAATTCATCCAGGCTCCCTTTTATCTGTCCTAGAAGAAAGCCACTGAGGCCCTGTGGCCAACCCACATAATATGGCCAAATAAAAGAGAACAACCTTAATAATTTACTTTTATTTTGCAACCTTTTCTTCTTGATATCCAGAGCTGTTCTTGCCAGCACTGCAGTATTGAGCAGCATTGCTGTCATCGATATTACTTTGAGGATCAAAGAGCACCGCTTGATTGGTGAATGTCCCTGAAGCGAAGCTAAATATAAGTAAATATTTGATCCAAAGCGACTTACAAATGAGGACAACAGAAGAAATCAAAGTCAACAAAAGAGCAATAATATGTAAATTTAGGAAATGTCAATGACATTTCAGCACTTCATGAACAGACAGCGACTTAAGTACCACTTTAAGAGCGTTCGCGTTTTAATTTTAAACCATCGGATCTGGCCAAAATAGTATAGAGTCCATAATCCATAATATCGCTTCCTCTAGTGAAAAAGTCCATCCCCTGTTGTCCTCACACATCACTTTATATTAGGTGGCCACAACTACTACATCAAAAAAATAATGCAATACTGCTGCTATTGAGGTGGGATACGAGTAAGGTTAGCGACAGGTTTGGTGGTATGGGTAGGTTTAAGGGTGGGTTAAGATGTAAGTCAACAGTGTAATTATGTAATTACATGAAGGTATTTTTAAATATAAGTACAATGTAAAAACATGTATGTATGTACACAATAAGTGCATTGTATCAGATGACTAATTTAAATGTAAGTACATATTAATGCCACCTAATATAAAGTGGGACCAAAACATTTTGGACTGTTTTTACTTGTAAATGGTGCTTTATCTGAGCATATTCTCTCCTGATTTAGACAAGAAGACTTTTTCACTGGAGAAAGCAATACTATGGATAGAGGACTCTTAGCCAGAAGCAATGGTGATGGATTTATTTATTACAAACATGCAGCTTTTCCCTTCATAAGACATTAATTGATGGACTGGAGTAATTTGGATTACTGGTGGATTATTGTGTTGTTTTTAATCAGGATGGTGATGGATTTATTTATTACAAACATGCAGCTTTTCCCTTCACAAGACATTAATTGATGGACTGGAGTAATTTGGATTACTGGTGGATTATTGTGTTGTTTTTAATCAGGTGTTTGGACTCTCGTTCTGCCGGCACCCATTCACTGCAAAGGATCCAATGGTGAGCAAGTGATATAATGCAAATTTTCTCCAAATCTATTCCAATGAAGAAACATCTACTCATCTACTGTACATGGGCTGAGGGTGAGTACATTTTCAGCAAATTTTTGTTTTGGGTGAACTCTTCTTTTAATAAAATAATTTAAAATAATATATAAAATTAATGATTTAAAACAATCTACATTACAATTCACATTTTGCACTCTGCAAATGTGATGTCTTAATTCATGCCGATTTTAACAGATTTTGGGTGTCTTACATAGTGCCTGGTTCATCAGTTAGTGCTCCCTTTGAGTCGTGTTGAGCCTGCAGATCGTCCAGTACTTCTCCGAGCTCTTTAATAGTACGGAAGGTCTCTTTAGGGTCCTGTATGGTGAAGGCTGAACACTCCTCCTGCTGCCCAAGATACACTGACATACCGGCACAGGCATCTGTAGACACAGACAAATGAAACCAACTTTATTGCTATGTAAAAAAAATTGAAATCGGTAGTAATAAAAATGTTCAATAATTTTGAGCAGGAAATATTCTGGATCAACTAAACTGATTTGACATTAGCTATTATTTCATAGGTCATTGTTACATCGATAGACAAGAAACTATTTTTTCAGTAGTGGAGAAAGTACATTTTGGTAAAATATTATGAAAACATACACTGATGAATTATGCACAAACAGACAAAATGTGTATTAAGAAAGTAAATGGGGCCAGTTTTGATTTGATTCTGTTTTTAGACTATACACACCCTCCATCTTCTGTAGTCTGGAGCGGTTGGAGGAGAAGAAGGAGAAGATTCGTTCTGTTTCTCTGTCACAGTCGATGTCCAGTTGAATATTAGCCAACACTGTCCTATAAGACAGAATCAGACATCAAAAACAAGAACGTGAACACATTTGATAAAGCGATCAAATGTGAATGTATTAATAAGATATCTTACGCAGTGCAGGGTTTGCAGCCAGGGGTGTTCTCATTGAGTTCCTTACAGCATAACCAGGATCCACCCACGTAAGCGGACGGGTGAAACGTGCTGAGCCGTCCCGGGTTACAGCGGCTGACCTGACTCAGTACCTCGATCCAGCTGTTGGTCTCTACGCAGTTCCCCGCCTGCACGTACAGAGGCTTCTCTGAATGGATTACCTGAAACATCTGCAAAACAAATAGTGGGAAAGGGGGATATTACACATACGCTAAAAGTCAAAAGTTTGGAATAATTAAATTTTTTATTGTTTTCAAAATTTTTTACCAAGGCTGAATTTATTTGATCAGAAATACAGTAAAAAAAAAAAATTTTAACTGTAAAATATTGCAATATAAAAGTACTGTTTTCCATTTGAATATATTTTAAAATGTAATTTACTCACTAAATTTTCAGTATCATTACTCCAGTCTTCAGTGTCCTTCAGAAATCATTATAATTGTCATTATTACTGTTGAATACTTTTTTGATTATTTAGACTAGTTCAGACTGGTACTGGTGGAACCGCTGCGGAGTAGCCCAGTACCTGCGTGATTCATCATAGACATAAACAGAGAGAAGTAGCTCCGGCTACGATGTTCTTCCGCAAGACACACGCAGTTCTGTTTATTAACCGCTAGAGCGCCAAAAGTTACGGACTGCAGCTTTTTAAAAAAATATCGTAATTATTACAAACTTTTGAAAAGTACTTTATATGTGCATTTTCTACATACTGTAAGTTTGCAGACACTTTTATCCAAAGCAACACACAATTTTCAATTTAATTTGTATGTTTGTCCCCTGGGAATGAAACCCATGACCTTTGCGTTGCTAGCGCCATGCTATACCAGTTGAGATAGAAACATAGAAAAAAAACCACCCACCCGCCCACACACACACACAAAGAGCATAAATACAACTGAGCTACTCACGTTTTTGCGGTTAAAGGCACTTTCTTCCAGTTTCTCGACACCAAGGATGTTTTTCACAGGAATGACGCACAGTGATTCTTTCCCTGCACACAAATACAAAGATACATTTATCCATGCCGTTTAAATAGAAAAATTAATTAATTAATTAAAAATTCACAATTTGCCATATTTAGCACTTGTGTAAGGATATTGATGAATAACATGCATCATTAAAATTGCAACAAACGTAAATACAGAGCCTAGACCGGTGGGACTGTTTGAGTCTGTTTTTGCATACACACATAAACAGACATCTGGGGACTGCATTTCAGACGGACACTAAATCTCACATGATATTCTGTAATGACCCGTGACTCGGTCTAGTCGGGCCGAGCCCGTGGAGCTGATAGCACACCAACTTGCTGCGCCAATACAAACACACAGCCGTTTATCAAGCACATTCTACACATTTGAAAAATTCCTATTTTCATCTCCTCCGCTGACGTGCAGCATTTTGACCACAGAACAGCCAAAGTACACAGATGCTTGAGAACTAGAGCCACACACGCCACGTCAGCCCATCTTGTTCTCTTTTCAATCAATCTTCTTCCCGAACTTTGACCAGGTGTGTACTGCCACTAGCTGGCTGGCTGTTTTTTCCCTCTTCCTCTTTACTGCAGATAAATAAATACATAAATAAATTCCTACTCCTAAACATTATGTTGTCTTTCCAGTTAAAAAATGTAAATTATCCTTAAAGTAAGTTAAACAGAGATATTTCTGGTCTTGGATGCTGACTGGCCAAAACCAAGTTTCATCCATGCTAAACACACACACACAGGTTTGTTTTTGTGAATTATGGGGACATTCCATAGGCGTAATGGTTTTTATACTGTACAAACTGTATGTGCTATTGCCCTACACCAACCCTACACCTAAACCTACTGTCTACTAAAAATGCAACCTACACTCCCTGATCCTGAGGTGAATTTTAAGCTCATGCTTCAAGAATAAAGTTCAGAATATTCCGGAATAACACAGTGGCCCCGAACTAATTTTTACTGTATGAAGTCAGTTCTCCTCAATTTGACACGGGTGTCCTAGCAAAGTAGCCAAAGGTGTGTAGAATCACATCCACTGCCATTTGTCTCAATACTGCTTTCTTTATATTTTATTATCTATTGCATTTCAAGTGTGACTTGGGTGTCCAAATACTTTTTGGGGTCACTATATGGACATAAAGTCACTAGAAAATACAGGTACTGTACAAGAACTGTTACAGTCCATAAAACAAATATTATCAGAAAATCCCTTTATTGGTATAATTAGGAGAATAGCTTGTTATTCCCTAAATGAGCTAAGAAAAGTCATAAATTCTAACAAGAAACAAAACTAATGTACAAACATTATAATTCTTCCCATTTGTGTGAACACAAACAAGAAACATGCGAGTCACTCCCAGCACAAGTGCTTCAATTATATGATAGATTACACAGTTACATAATAAAAGAAGCAATGTGGAAAATCTACATGCATAGGGAAAAAACCTGCGAACGAGATAATCAAAACAATTCTTTCATCCACACACACACATATATACATATATATATATATATATATATATATACTACTGTTTATATCACTGCACAACACTCATAGAGTGTCATACTATTAACCTTAGTTTATATATAAGGCACAGTTAAAGTCCATAGGGTCTGAAACAACTTTGTTGAGCTGGATAATGACACTAACTTTGCAACACTGACTGTAATTGTAACTGAACTGAACTGACACTGACTGACTTGAGTTGAATAAATATTGCCTTCTGTAGACCTGCTTATAGCTGAAGTATAGCTAATAAACATTGCAACATTGACAGTTATTGAAGTGAATTGAAACAACATTAAATAGAGTTAAATACAGACGCTATTATCTTCTGTAGAGCTGCTTTACAGCTGATATTGCATTTGTTTCTTAATTAATTGTAAAAAATTAACACTGATATTTTTCCTGTTTATTAATGTGAAGCTGCTTTAAATTTGTATTGTATAAAGCGCTATATAAATAAATATGATTTGTCTCGTCTTCCACAGAATATACTGTAGAGAATAAATTCAACAACAACATGAATGATGATGGAATTATAGTTTTTGGATGAATCTTTCCTTGAATAAAATATTATTTTAATGAAAAAGTGAGTCATTAGAATTGTATTATGTAGTAAACGTTCAGTACAGCAGTAACACACCTGAGACTGCTGTGAAGCGTTCCTAAAAACACATTTGAACTTTTTTACTTTATTATTTACACCATTTGTCTGAGAATTAAAATGGCAAAGGTATTAAACATTTGGAATATATTTTGCCCTGTGCCATCTTCTAATTTCTTCGTTTCTAACAGCCGCTTTAGCAGTTTTCCAATGTGGCGATATACTACAATACCACAAACAGATGGTTTTTAGCTTCCTAACATGAAAGGGCAAAGATTAAAGATTGGTGGTTTGACATTTAACTGTAAAATCTTCGGCTTTGTCATATTAAGCTTCTTAAAGTACAGCAGCAGAAAACTCTTAGCTGTAGTTTGGGGACAAAATTGTCCTCAAAAGTGATCAAAATATTCCCTTTGTCTGTGGAGCCAAATGACATATGCCATAGATCAACTGATTGTGGGCATGTTTGTGAAATGGTGAAACACTTTTAGTATCTTGATTTTCTTTCCAGTGAGATTTCTAACCGTTAAACAGGTCAGGTTGAGTTTAGCCAGTTAAAAACACAGAGTACCTTTATAACATCCTCGACTGCCCCAGATCTGATATCTGGAGGAAACTTACAAATAATACCCGCACGTCTACAGAGGACAGTCCATCATTTAGTCCAGATGCTCAACGGTCATGAGTCTAGATGATGACCCTCCATTGATCAAATAAGAGGAAATGAAACCACGAGTTATTAGCTTCTCTCCCTCTTTTAACTGTGATGTGAGCGCATTTGGTCAAAAGGCCCTGTCTACTAAAAATGCAACCTACACTCCCTGATCCTGAGGTGAATTTTAAGCTCATGCTTCAAGAATAAAGTTCAGAATATTCCGGAATAACACAGTGGCCCCGAACTAATTTTTACTGTATGAAGTCAGTTCTCCTCAATTTGACACGGGTGTCCTAGCAAAGTAGCCAAAGGTGTGTAGAATCACATCCACTGCCATTTGTCTCAATACTGCTTTCTTTATATTTTATTATCTATTGCATTTCAAGTGTGACTTGGGTGTCCAAATACTTTTTGGGGTCACTATATGGACATAAAGTCACTAGAAAATACAGGTACTGTACAAGAACTGTTACAGTCCATAAAACAAATATTATCAGAAAATCCCTTTATTGGTATAATTAGGAGAATAGCTTGTTATTCCCTAAATGAGCTAAGAAAAGTCATAAATTCTAACAAGAAACAAAACTAATGTACAAACATTATAATTCTTCCCATTTGTGTGAACACAAACAAGAAACATGCGAGTCACTCCCAGCACAAGTGCTTCAATTATATGATAGATTACACAGTTACATAATAAAAGAAGCAATGTGGAAAATCTACATGCATAGGGAAAAAACCTGCGAACGAGATAATCAAAACAATTCTTTCATCCTTCTGAACTCTGTTGGATACAGACACACAACATCTCCTATTGATTAGTCAACATCCTCATATTAGAATGATTTCTGCAGGATCATGTGACACTGACTGAAGACTGGAGTAATTTAGCTTATCCATGACAGGAATAAATTACATTTGAAAATCTATTCAAATACAAACCAGTTCTTTTAAGCAGTAAAAATATTTCACAATATTACAGTTTTTACTGTATTTTTCATCAAATAAATCCAACATTGGTGAGCCTTAATTAATTAACCTTAATTATTCCAAACTTTTTATCAGCATCTTACTTTCTTTTTTTCAGTAGTGTAAGTTTGTTCAGCTCTCCTGTAGAAAAGACAACAACAGTAATCCAGCTTTGCTGACAGTCCAGCAGGAAGCAAGGTCAAGCTACCATGCTGTCTTCTTTTGAGATTATCACGCTGAAGGATGTTTATTATTACAACAGCGGTAAACGTGTATCATGCGGGGGCATCCAGATTTGCACTTGGTGACCTTGAAATTCACATTACACCTTGGGAATTGACATGGCTCTTGTTTCACAGGACAGCTCACTTTAAGGGAATGTGGGAATTACGTAGTTAGGATGCAATGAAGCTGACTGCTGCATACTGGAGTGTATTTACTTCTATATCAGTTTGTTGGCGATACAAAATTAACCAACACTGTGAATAGTTCCTGTTCCATATGTCATGACTTATAAGTGTGACAGTGTTGACAGAGATATTTGTAATTAGGGATGCTCATTTTAACCGGTTAACCGTTAACCGAACAATCAGTTAAACGGTTTAAAAAGTAATTTATTTATTTATTCAGTAGGTCTAATTTATCAAAATATTTTAAAAGGTTTGCTGCAAGGTTAAAATACGCTACGTATTTTAAATTTGAAATTGTGTTTTTTAGAGAAAAAAAACAAGTCGCGTATAAGTCGCATTTTATTATTTCATTCAGAAATAGGCCTAATGCCGACGCGAAATGTTTACAAACATTATAATAAACACTGTAAACATAGCTAGGCTATTTTAGTTCCCCTCACTCCACAACAAATCCTTTCAATTTAACAGTATTTATTAAAGAAGAAGAATTAAAATTATAAGAAGATATAGCTAGGCTATATAAACGACAAGCCAAAACGAATTCATTTACTATAAGCTAAAACGAAACTGAAACCAACGTTGCGTCTCTTATTCGACAAAATCCAATGTTTCTGTATTCGCGATGTATTTGAATGCCAAAATATTATGTAGCCTACTTCACTGGCATTCCAATATTCACGTAAAACTAAATGTTTTGCATAACACCACGGCGATATGGTGATAACGCTTAACGGCACAGATTTTACTACAGATTTAAACTGAGCAGTGTGTTTTTTTCCATATGTTTGACTGACTGTATTTTATTATGATAATGAACAGGCTGCATTGTCAAGGTAGCAAAGCTTAACTGTGTACGCGGCGCCGGCGCAATCACTTGAATTTTTTCCTTCTAACAGTGGAAGAAACTAGTTACTCCTTTTAGTCCTAAAGATAATCGGAATTGTAAAAGGTTTGCTTTTATTTGTGTACATTCACAATACAAACAAATCTTTGTGCTTTTGTAAAATAGGCCTAAAGAAAAACAGCACAAAAATGAACCGAAACTCTGCGTAGGCTTACTAGGCTACTTGTTCCACAGTTTTTGTATTTAGTTTTCTTAATTTATTATTTAAGTAAAAATATATTTAGGCCTATTTATTCGTTAGGCTATATATATTCTCCGCTCACAGAAGCGCTGCAGGTGTGTGATGTGATTAGGGATGTAACGATTACCGGTTTGACGATAAATCATGATAAAATTCCCCACGGTTAGTATTACCGTTTCATCTTTTAAAACCGTATTAGATTACCGCGATTTGAACAACTCGCGATAAATAAATACTGTCCAGCATAAAGCACAGTTTTCAGTAACAGTCTCACGTGCGCACAGCAGCAGAGTAGTTTCGTTTTGAGTGAAAACAGGGTGGAAAAGCTGGGAGGTTTTAAAAGAGTGCTAAGGGAATTATACAAATGAATATATGAATGAATTAATTATATAAATGTACCTCGGAAGGTTCTGACTGTCTTCAGAAACGATTCGATGGCATTTTGTTTTCATCTTCGCTCCATGTAATACCTAAAGGAAGTGTTCTTAATCACAATGCTGCTTTGTCCACGGAGTTTATGGGAAAATTATGTTTTTCCATAAGCGCCACCTGCTGTCAGCGAGTGGATTTACATACCGTGATAATACTGATAACCGCGATAATTTTGGTCACTATAATCGTGATAAGAAATTTTCATACCGTTACATCCCTAGATGTGATAAGACCATGTCATGTGAATCCTCATGTTCTGTTGTTTGCTGCTTTTTGCGCATGTAAAAAAAAAAAAAATGTTAGTAGGCTATTTTTAACGGGTCAGACACTTATCCTTTCTAATTTAAAATAATCTTGTCGGTTAACGGTTAATAATCGGTTAACGAGCGTCGGTTGTCGGTTAGGAGAAATAACCGAAATGAACATCCCTATTTGTAATAGTGTCCTTATTCAAACCTCAATAACAAAAATACTGATACAGATAAGTGTGATTCATGTCTGAAAATAATTTCTTTCAAACTGCCCATTTCAGTGAATCAGTTAAAAAAACAACGATTCAGTCACAGTGATTCATTATCACTCCACTCAAAAATGTGGAAATGTATAAAACTGAAAAATGCTAATTACATTTACATTTACATTGAGTCATTTAGCAGATGCTTTTATCCAAAGCGACTTACAAATGAGGACAATAACAGCAGTCAAAACTAACAAAAGAGCAACAATATATAAGTGCAAATGACAAGTCTCGGTTAGCCTAACGCAGTATTCCACCAGGAGGGAACAGTTAGTGAAAAAGTCTGTGAAAGTGATTTTTTGCCTCTTTTAGATGGCACAATAATACGCCGTTCATTTGCAGAACGCAAGCTTCTAGAGGGCACATAACTCTGAAGTAATGAATTTAGGTAAATGGGTGCAGAGCCAGTGGTGGTTTTTTAGGCAAACATTAATGCCTTGAATTTAATGCGAGCAGCTACTGGTAGCCAGTGCAAATTGATGAACAGAGGTGTGACGTGTTCTTTTCGGCTCATTAAAGATTAATCTTGCATGCTAATGCATGTAAATTGTATCGAAGTTACCGTACAAACGTTTATGATCAGTGAGACTTTTTAAATAATTTAAAGAAGTCTCTAATGCTAACCAAGGTTGCATATATTTGATCAAAATACTGTAAACATATTGTGAAATATAATTACAGTTATAAAGACAAAGCTAAATTTTCTGCAGCCACTGCTCCAGCATGCTAATATGCTCAAGAAACATTTCTTATTATTATCAGTATTGAAAGCATTTGTGCTGCTTAATATTTCTGTGGGAAGAACCATGATTGAACCATTTTTTTTCAAGATTCTTTGATAAATTAAAAGTTCAAAAGAAGAGAATTTATGTGAAACAAATATTATTAGTTTCTTTACTGTCACTTTTGATCAATTTAATGTGTCCTTGCTGAACAAAATTATTAAATAATTTTTTAAAAATAAAATCTTATTAACTTTTTAGTGGTAGTGTGTTTGTAGGTAAATATTGCCATTCATTGCAGTTTAAATATTTGAATAAAAAGAAATATTATTCTTACCAGTGCTCCTCAATGAAAAACTACATGTCTTTATTATTCAAATGGATCAATATATAAATTGAATATCCTTCCTGTTATTATAGAATTTTAAGACCTAATTCCCTTTTATGTCCAGAATCTACTGACAGCCTCAACATCTTTTTCCAATTGTTTTTGAGAAGATATTGTGTAAAATAATTAATTTACGTCTCACTGGTTTTAAACTATATCACATCCATTATATCAGCATTACATATATATGCCACTGTCCATCCTATTGTCAGCAATGATCACTAATCTAAAACACAGCGTTACAAATTACAAGCAGACACACACACATATTCAGTACTCAAACACATTGCTAAATACACAAAGTCCACCGACATCAGTGAACACAAGTACACAGCCATGACATAAAGCCGACTGCATAAATCAAAAGGGGAAACAGAACTTTTCACATCCAGAACTGGCCGACCACACTACATGTACAGGAGCTACACAAACAAGAATGAGGACAAGCTAAAAGAATCCAGGGATGCTTTTCATGTTATTTCAACTCCATTACCATAGAAAAAAACCGCCAGCAAAAACAGCTGTCTGGACACCCACATTTTAGATGTGAACTGGATGACTGCTCACAAACAAAGCTCTTTGGATCATGGACCAAACTGCTGTTCAGGAGAACACATCTCAGCCAGGATCACTCACCTTTCTGCTTGTGATAGGAGAGCTCTTGATTGGTCACTCGTAACCAGCGTTTCTTAAAGTTCTTCTTTCCTATTCGCTTTCTGCCCTGGGCCCGCTTATGTACCTCTCTGTTAAAAATCATATGTACACATCTAGCCGTTATATTTCCTGGAAACAATGTGGTAAAAGTCAGTCAAACTGAACTATAGTTATTTGATGCTACTCTAAAACTCAAAGTGTAAAACTGGACTAATCAATTATTTTGACTAATCTGAGAACTGTGGCGTCTTTCACTCACCCCTCCTTCAGTACAAATGAGTCCTCCACTCCACTGGACTCCTTGCTTACATTAGAGGAGATCTCATCTAAGAACTAATGGAAAAAAATGACAAGTTTAAGACAAAACATGTCTTATAATAAATCTACACAACACACACACATTGAGAGCTGAGACACAATGTCGCACGATATCGCTATAATGAAAATGAGCACAATATCGCACGGAGAAATGCTGTTTACACTCGTATGCTAAGTTCCTAGACAAGTACTACCTTTCTATTCATGTTGGTTTTATTTGGTTTGAAAAATAAATTTTGGTAACACTTTACTTAAAGCCTTTAAGAATAATTCATTATAAAAGCAGTTTTAATGCATTAATTATGCCTTGTAATGCACCTTATAAAGCATTATACAATCTCATGAATAATTGTAACCAGAGTTAATACATAATAACACTTATCAATTCATTGTTACACTATGCATTTTTCATGAATAACTGTAACCACAGTTAATACATAACAGTTTTAAATTCAGTTATAATAATTTACGACAAGATCTAATGTATTACAATGCACATTATAAATAAAACACCACTCTGTCACTGAAGGAGAAAATAAAGCCAGGATTTGGAAAGGAAACCATTTGCTAAAGATGAGAACGAATGTATCTATACTTCACAGCATATTGTGTGCAATAGCACCTCTTAGTGGTGAGCATCTACTTTTTTGGTTTTGGCCCAATTGAGAGTGACCACACAGAACAAAATGTTACTCTTAAACATTAATATATATATATATATATATATATATATATTCATTATTAATAAATTATGAGTGTTTTCAGGGGTCTTTCTCAAAAATGAAATATTTTTAAATTATAATTATTATGATACCAGGACAGTTGTATCATGCTGACAAATTTAAAAAAAATAAATAAATAAATGTAATTAAGAATAATTCATTATAAAAGCAGTTTTAATGCATTAATTATGCCTTGTAATGCACCTTATAAAGCATTATACAATCTCATGAATAATTGTAACCAGAGTTAATACATAATAACACTTATCAATTCATTGTTACACTATGCATTTTTCATGAATAACTGTAACCACAGTTAATACATAACAGTTTTAAATTCAGTTATAATAATTTACGACAAGATCTAATGTATTACAATGCACATTATAAATAATTATAATGCATTATACCCTTTAATAGCCATTTATAATGCATTATACATAAAAGTGTTACCGAAATTTTACAGCATTTTCAAGAAAAGATCAAATGTAACCATCAAGGAAAAAGTAATAAAACATTTTACTTACACTTTGAGTTTGTGATGTTTGAAAAAAATGTTAAATACTTTTTACATTTATTTAAAACTTAAAAAGGATTTACATAATTTTATATATATATATATAT
>NW_015652292.1:337377-344445 GCF_001515625.1 Sinocyclocheilus rhinocerous | reverse complement strand
ACAATTGTATAATACTGAAAAAATAAAAAAAAAAAAAAAAAAAAAGTAATTTAATTTAGAAATTAAAAACATGGTAATTACAGAACTGCATTTAAATGTATTTCTGGATAAATTAATAGATCTGGACCAAAAAAAAGAGCATCATGTCATTGATCCACAAGCATCTAAAGTATCGGTCCAATCTATTCGGAACAGGAAACAATCTGAATATAAAGAAATATGATTGTAGCGACACAGCTCAATTGGTTAGTTAGAAATACTTACCTTTTTAACTTTTTCTATACATTCATCTTCTTGGAATAATTTGAAGAAATCGTACATATAGGTTTCTTTAAAGCTAGACTGGGGGAAAAAAATCCAAATCGTCACAACAGAAACGAGAACAGGAATATCATTTTTTTTTTAATATTCTGTTTTATTATATCTAGTGGAAAACTTTTCAAAAGTTGGTTCCTTCAGCACAGGTATGACTAATAGCTGACGTACCAGTTTGTTCTTGGAAAGGCTGCCCCAGCTGCCTAGAGACTGGATGGTTTTAGAGATAAGAGTAAGCGTGCGGGAAATTTCGGGGTCCTGAGAGAGAAAGTAAAGTTAGGTGATTTTACCAACTCATATTTAATTCAAAGCACTTGCTTTCATTTACTGGTAATTACTTTATGCTCTTACAAATAACATGTATTGTTGACTGAAAGCATTCTAAGAAAAGACTGGAGAGTCTCAATGGGTCTTTCCTGGCATACGTAAATGAGTCACATGCTTAAAAAAGGAAGTAAATCATGTTTGTTACAACTAGGTAGTTTGTTTTAGCTGTGGTGTGACGTGGCTGTTCTTGTTGCACACTCACAGGATGATGGGATCTCAGCTGGAAGGTGTGTGGAGAGAGAACAGCCACCGCAAAGAACCTCAGGAATATGAAACTACTGACCGCTGAGTACTGCACATGAGGATCCGCTGTGGTGAGACACACACATAGCGAGATTATTAGTCATGACTGAGTATCTGGCTCCTCCTAGTGGCGAATCAACACAGTCCTTCAGGAAGGCATACGGGAGACGCCAGCAAGAGGTCATTAAAAGTTTTGCTGGACAAAATACATGCGTGCACACTGCACAAGTAAATGAGAGTGAAAGTGTGTCTGTGTGCATGTGCTGTCTCACCTGGAAAGCGTTTAGATGCCAGCTGTCTGAGTGATCTGAAGACGTCACACATGAGGGGAGGACAGCTGGAGCTGGACTGCGTTATAGACGTAAAAACCTTCTGTACATATCCCTGAAGATTCTCCTAAGCACACACAAACACATGCACATGAGATGTAGAAAAATACTTTGCTCTTTGGAGGACACATTGTTTTCTATTGTCTTAATTTATTACATCCAACCTGTAAAATTAAAGCAACATCATCTTATATATAAGTAGATATAAAACCGCAATTAAGAACTATATCAGATGCTATCACTCATTACAGGGACATTTTTAACCCATACATTTTTAATTTCAAGTAAATTTTTCAGTTTTGGTGGCTTTTTTTTGTCCAGAGTCACCGTTTTAATTTTCAACAACTGACGTATTATGTATAATTTTGCATCAAAATTCAACCAAAAAACAAACATCATCTCACCTTGTTGACTTCCACATTATCGCCCTCTTTCAGTTTGACAGGATCAATCTCACAGGTTTTATTTGATTCAAAGATCTGTAAAAGCAGAATGAAGACACACACAATTTTATACAGTGTGGGTCTGAGTTAACAACTGTAGCAAATCTGAGCCACAGATTTCAATGCATTTATATAGATGTTCAGCTAACATTAAAAGAAAGAAAAAAAATCAACTTAAGAAATCTTGTGTGTTTTACCTCATTGAGAACAGGTTTGAGAGTGACGGTCAAGTAACTTTTGCCCACAATCTTCATCATGTCATCTATGCAGCGGGTGGCCAGAGAATTGCCTCTGAATATGGTGTTGGCCTCTCTGCACAGGGAGACGGAGAACATTTCAGAGGACAGACAAAGAAACTCTGTGTTTCTAACCTAGACAAACTTTGGGGAGAGGGTTTGCTAACAAAACAAAACACAAAACAAAAAAAACAAAACACAAAACAAAACAAAACAACAAAAAACAAAACAAAAATATTAACAAAACAGACAAATAGGCCTATTAACAAAATAAAAAAACAATGCATATTAAGAAAACTAAACACAAAACAAATATTGACAAAACAAAAAAAAAGCTATTCGCATATAAATTTTTTTTTACAAAAACTATATGCATTTTAACGAAACCAAACCAAACAAAAACTATATAACTGTTTGTGTGCGAATGTGATACTGAACTGTGTATTCTCCAGCTCCAGGGCAGCAACAGAAGTGAGAAAGGGCAGCAGTCTGTTGTGATGGAGCAGCAGTCTGACCACAGGAAGCAGTGCTTCATACCCAACACTCTCTCTGCAAATATCTCCCAGAACATGAGCCGCTGATGCTGAGATCGGCTAGAGACACACAAAAATAAGAAATGAAAAGAAGTTATGTTTGCTAATTAAGTATGGCTGATAGTTTTAAAGGGACAGTTCACCCAAAACTGAAAATTCTCATTTGTGACCCTGGAGCACAAAACCAGTCATATTGATTAGTAATATGCATTGCTAAGATCTTCATTTGGACAACTTTAAATGTGATTTTCTCAATATTTAGATTTTTTTGCATGCTCAGATTCCAGTTTTTCAAATAGTTGTATCTCGGCCAAATATTGTCCTATCCTAACAAACGCTTATTTATTCAGCTTTCAGATGATGTATAAATATCAATTTAAAAAAACTGACCCTTATGACTTGTTTTGTGGTCCAGGGTCAAATTTATCATTTGCTCGTTTTCAAGTTGTTCCAAACGTGAATGGATGTTGAACACAAAAGAAGATATTTTGAAGAATGTGGGTAACCAAACAGTTTCTGGTCCCCACTGATTTCTATAGTATTAGAACAGCTTGGTTTGGAATAACTTGTGGATGAGTAAATGATGAGAGAATTTTCACTTTTGGGTTTGTGGTTTGTGTCAAAGTGCATAAGGTCTTCCTGATAAAAGGAAGGCACTATTGTACCTTGACATCCGGGGATTTGAGCATTAGGTTGCGGAGGGCCGTGTAGAAGGCAGAGGGCAGGACGTTGTCCTCCGTGTATGTTACCTTCAGACGTAAAGAACCCAGATCATCTGGCTTAGACTTTGTACCGTTTCCTTTCGGCTGCAGCAAGTACCTACAAATCACAAATCAAAAGCAATTTCCCCTTTTTAATAAGCTATTTTACTGTGTCGCACAGCTTCATCATTTAATATGCTGTATCGTTAGATTACACACTGTGTAATATGAAATATTCACAATATATTCACAAGTATTTAGCTGGCGATAAAACAAATTAAGCAACACTTTGACTATTACAATGATTATGAAGCCCTTTTTATTTAGTCATTAGGTTTCTGTCATTCAATGTGTCATTGAACTAACGGGTGTTGAGAAAGTGACATTATAAAAGCAAAAACATTCGATTTGTTAAGTTTCCATAAATCAGTTCAAACTATTTCAAGGATTTTACTGGAAATGTTGCATCAAAAAATTCTGGTTAAACATCGTGTCATCAGCCATAAATGTTCACAAAATTATTTTTCATATAGTAAAATGTTTTAGTTGAATATATGTAGGTGGTTCTGCCAAAATATTAAGAAATCGTTGAAATGTTTCTTAAACAGCAAATCAGTATATTAGAAGACTGGAGTAATGATGCTGAAAATTCAGCTTTGCCATCAAAGGAATAAATTACATTGGTAACACTTTATTTTAAGGTGTCCTTGTTACACACGTTACATGTACTTACTATGATAATAACAATTAATTATGCATAATTACATGCAAGTAACCCTAAGCCAAACCCTAATCCTAACCCTAACCATATAGTAAATACATGTAGTTAATAACTTTACTCAGTACTTATGCTATATGTATAATTACACTGTAACAAGGACACCTTAAAATAAAGTGTAACCATTACATTTTCAAATATATTCATATAGAAAATATGAGAAAAAATCTATTTCTTATAAATCTTTTAAATTGTAATATTATTCACATTATTTCAGTTTTTACTCTATTTTTGATCAAATAAATGCAGTCTCGGTGAGAATAAAAGACTTCTTTCAAAAACAGATATATTAAATAGTGAATAGTGTCAAAAAGATGAACATTTTTAAGATAAAATTTTTGTTAGATCTGTTGTCCAGTGCTAATTTATAACCACAAAATTTTCCTGGCAGCATTTTTTTTTTATCCTTTCAATATGCGTGTCTGACACTTATATAATTTTATCCTTTGTGTCATTTGCATTGCTCAAACTACAAAGTACAGGAATTAGTGTGGCAAGATTGTATTTAAGAGTGTCAGCGTCTGTGTGTGAGTATGTGTGGCTTGTTTTATGCTAGGTTCATGCAAAAGCTCACCCACGCAGTAGACTCACTGCCCTCATTCAAAACATGCAGATCAGTATCAACAAGTTCCCTCTCAGTCTACACACACTCACACACACAAATGCACGCACATACCATGTTTACACAACACTACCGGCAGGACGCTGTGATCCACAGTCTGAGGACACAAGGGAAGCGGGCAACGGAAGCAATCCGCCCAAAACACACACCTACACACACCCACAGTCTGTCAAACGCTTCTCGACAAAAACTATCAGAGGTAAGACAAATTTGCAGCTGAAATTTATTTTATGATTGTTGCAGTCAGCGGTCATTGATTATGTCACAATGCGTAGCTTTAAGTAAAGGCCTCTAGAGTCAGTAAAGTAATGCTGAAGTATGTTCTTTTAAGCTCTGACGTCAGAGAGGTGGTGCTCTCATGCCTGATTGGGCAGATAAGGACAGTGCAGAGCTGGGATTGGCTGTTATCTCCCTTCCTCATCTGTTCATCAGTATACCTCACTCAGACACTGAGATCAGCATTTTGCAGTGCCGCATTAAAGTGTGTGCAGGCACACCTTTATACACCTTTATTTCATACAGTTTGTCTATTGTGTGCATTACAATTTGAGTGAAAAATTGGTAACATTTTACAATAGGGTTCCATTTGTTAACATTAGATAACTAATAATAAAAAATACTTCTGAAGCACTTATTAGTCTTACTTAAAGTTAATACCAGCAATTACTAATACATTACTAAAATAAAAAATCTGTTAATATTATTTAATGGACTTGCACTAACACGAACTAACAATGAACAGTAGTACTTTTATTAACACAAAGTTTATTAATTTCTTTATCAAGTGTATATACCGCGATAAAATGATTTTTTTAAGTTGTAAATAAAAAAGGGTAAAATTTTAAAGTACCAATTCTCACTATTAATTAGCATGCATATTACTAGCATATTGGCCGTTTATAAGTGCTTATAAAACACATATAAATGTGACAAAAAAGTATGCTTTACAAGAAAACACTATTTCAGTCTTTCTATTTCAAAATTTTATGTTTAATTCTATGCTACTGTACTGTAGGTACAGGTATTTTCTGTATTTATTTTTTTACAGGTGTTTTACCTGAATTCTGCACTTTATTGTGTTGTTTAAAAGTTAACAAAAATGTCTGTAGAATTAATGGATAATGTCCTGGCAGAAAATTACCAGAACGTTTTCCCTTTTTTTTTTTTGTAGTAAGCTCATAGTATTTTTTTAATAAATTAATAAACCTTGACAAAAAATGGCCCTCAAATTTCTTTTATTTACACTCATTTAAAAAAAAAAAAAAAGTGCACGCAGTTGCATAATTTTATAGCGCCAGCAAACTGAATATTCAATATATTGGCCAGTCCTACTTCGGAGTATGTGAGTTCTTACCATGCTCTGTGGACATTGTCGTTTCTCAGGATTTTCACAGATACCCGTGTCTCTCCAAGGAACACGTCCTGTGCCAAGTTACCATTATTCCACAGCTCCACCCTGCATGGCAGAGTACAAGAGAGTAAGCATTAGCTAAATGTTAATTTATAAAAACACATACACAAACAGAGCTCTGTAATCAATGTATTCAACACATGTTTGAACTTCTCCCATTTTCAGTCAAACTGAATCTGAAATTCAGCACGCAGAGCACAGATGCAGTTGCATCAAAGTGGGTTAGTCATTTTTCTCTCCACTACCGAATGAAGCTTTTTCTCACATCAAACATGCACACAAATAAATTGCATTTGAGTGGAAAATAAAATCCAACAACACACCAAAACCATGCGTTAACACACACACACACGCACACACACATTAGTGTCATGATCTAATGTGCCGTCTGGTGGTTTCACCTACTCTTACCTGTCAGCTTCTGCAGAGGGCTATATGGGACAATTCAGAGTGGCACATTACGTGTCAAATCAGATCAAAGCCACATTCATCAAAACATTTGTAACAGAACATACAGTCGCCAAATCAAATAAGCATTCATCCCCGATTACCATATTCATCCACAAAAAGTCGGTTTGTACAGTTATATGCTGTTTTAAAAAAAGACTTTAAACAAGTCAAAAGGTCAAAAACAAAACAAAACAAAGCAAAGCAAAGCAAAGCAAAGCAAAAAACTAAACAAAACAACAAAACACAAAACAAGGTAAGGCAAAGCAAAGCAAAGCAAAGCAAAACAAAAAACAAATCCAGTTTTGATAAATTTAAAGGATCCTTTCTAAATAAAAGTATTAATTTATATTTTTTTAATTTATAACCCCACCTCCCCTCCAGTATTACTGCTTTTGCTGTATTTTGTGTCAAATAAATGCAGGCTTGGTGAGCAGAAGAGAAATCTTTAAAAAACATTAAAAATCTTACTGTTAAAAATTTTTTGACTGGTAATGTATATTAAAATGGTTAATACTTAATTCAAATTAATTAAACACTTTTAAATAGACTGCAGCAATCATATTTTGCCACACATTATTTTGTTTAGTTCAGAATCGTGGGAGATTCGTGATCTCTATTTGAGACAAAACAAATCGTGATTCTCAATTTATCCAGAATCGTGCAGCTCTAGTCCTGTGTTT
>NW_015652292.1:336117-336439 GCF_001515625.1 Sinocyclocheilus rhinocerous | reverse complement strand
ATTCCATAGTGAATTATATGATGCATTTAACGTCAAATAATCTAAATGAAGCCTTTTAAAAGACAAGGATACGCTGTGGTTGATGTTTGTGGCATGCGCCAGAAAGATGCTCAAGGAGACCGAGACGCGCTAAAGCAGCGCATCCTGTTGTTCTCTTTATTTTTCAAAGGCATAACATTTTGTAGTTATTTTGAACGTAACGTTACACAATTAGAAATATAAATTTTACCATACGACTATAAATGACAGAGTATTAAGTTATTTCCCCTCGATGGGGAAAAAAATCCAAGTGAACGTCAATCAGTACTCAATAATAATTTAA
>NW_015652292.1:333843-335639 GCF_001515625.1 Sinocyclocheilus rhinocerous | reverse complement strand
ACGAAAAAGGAGCCGTTTTCTCATTTTTCTACTTTCAATATTAAATCAAAAAACGAATGATCGAATGATACACGGATTACCCCGATTACCATATTCATCCACAAAAAGTCGGTTTGTACAGTTATATGCTGTTTAAAAAAAGACTTTAAACAAAAGTCAAAAGGTAAATAAGCATTCATCCCCGATTACCATATTCATCCACAAAAAGTCGGTTTGTACAGTTATATGCTGTTTAAAAAAGACTTTAAACAAAAGTCAAAAGGTCAAAAACAAAGCATAGCAGAGCAAAGGAAAAAACAAAACGAAGAGAAGAGAAGAGAAGAGAAGCGAAGAGGACTCACTTGATCTCTAGTTTCTCTATGTCCTCCTCCTCCACATGAAAATGTGACCTCCCTTTGTAACTGCTTGACCTTGTGACCTGCCAAAACATTGTGAATTGTGAACTTATGGCTAACGCTACAGATGCATGTGACAAGATACATTAATCAGTTGTTTAAGGCAAGACTGTAACCATGTCTCATACCATTTTTAATAAAGCAAGGAAATAAATGAAAATTCTAGGTCTAGTTCTAGTTGGTAAGTAATCATTTTGAACTCTTTGTAATATTTCTAAATATGCACATGCATTTATTTGTATACCTAATATACTATATTTTTAATGAAAACTGTCATATTTGAGAAACAAGTTGAATAGTTTAATATTACTGTCAGTTGTTTAACATTTGTAATGTTACAAAAGTTGTCAAATATTAAATGTTTCACTGCTTTAATCTCACCACCCTCTCTTTCAACGTTAAAACTGACACTTCATGCTGGAATTTGTGCTCTGCTTCTGTGAAGAGTAAACCTGCTTACTTTGACTTTGATTGGCCATCTCAATCATTTCGACATTGACGAGCGTTGTTAGACCGCTGAGGCAGAGCAGCCTAAAAATGTAACTTTTAAACATTTCGTCATCCTAACTAACAGAGCACTGCGTAATGGAGTACAGTAGAACAGTGAGAATTTCAAATACTGGGAGGGACAATTTGTCCATTTCTAATTACTGTGGAGGGGGACTTGTCCCCCATACAGCCCTGGTTTGAGAGGTTAAGAAACAATTTAGAGTCACCAAATCAACATTCATTAACTAATATTCAATAAATGGATGAGGCTGTACCTCAAAATGAAATGTCTCATCAAACTGAGGGTCACTGGTTTTCTTCTTCACTTTAGTTTTTTTCTGGTCAGACCTGAGAGAGAGAGAGAGAGAGAGAAACAGAAAGACAGAGAGCAGGATGTTATTATTGAATCAGAGCGGATGTTATGTACTCATTTCTGCCTAGATCAGAAACAGAGGCTGAAACTGTCTTATGACTGACTGATTTAGAAACAATCACAATAGAATATTTTGACTGTTGAAGTATTGACTTCATTAGAAACCATCATGTTTTATGCAAACATCTGTTCCTTTACTGTAAACCTTGTGATTTTAGGGCACCTTCAATTTGACTTAATGTTTATAAACCCACCTGGCGGGCCCTACGAGTGTTACTGTAGCATATGGATCGCAGTTCTGCCCACTTATCAACGGCAAACCCTGACATGCAATTATCCTGCAAAAGACACAAAGATGAGCTTGTTATTAAAATAGTAAAGATTGTAACACTTTAGCATAGGGACCAGTTCTCGCTATTAACTAGTTGCTTATTAGCATGCTATTATTAACATATTGACTATTTATTAGTACTTATAAAGCTCACATTGTGCATGACCATATTCTACATCCTTAATCCTACCCAATACCTAAACTTAAA
>NW_015652292.1:314321-333748 GCF_001515625.1 Sinocyclocheilus rhinocerous | reverse complement strand
GTTTTGTAAAAATCGACGCGTTTCAAAAAGGCGGGGCATAGAGGAGAAACAATAATGTACAGTATGTGGAAAATAATGTGTTTTTTTAACTTTAAACCACATAAACACATTTCATTACACCAAATACACAAAATAATGTTCTTTTTAGCAGCATCATATGACCCCTTTAACAAATACCTTACTAACTATTAATAATCAGCAAATTAGGAGTTTATGGAGGCAAAAGTCATAGCTAATGGTTTAGCGAGAATTGGACCTTAAAATAAAGTGTGACTGTAAAGATCAAACAGAAGAATGTTCTGTTTATACTGTGATTAAACAACATACATTCAAGTCAATATGAAACCACATTCTTTATCCATTTTACTATGGCAAAATTCCAAGTGAAACAGGATATTTAGTCTAAATAATGCCTAAATATCTATTTGACCTATCCCTTAAAATACAAAGCACCAATATCACTGAATCATTAACAAAAGACCCACGTGTGTTGAATGTTGACTTTAAACAAAAGTCAAAAGGTCAAAAACTAAACAAAACACAAAAAGCAAAACACAAAAAAGTGTGACTGTAAAGATCAAACAGAAGAATGTTCTGTTTATACTGTGATTAAACAACATACATTCAAGTCAATATGAAACCACATTCTTTATCCATTTTACTATGGCAAAATTCCAAGTGAAACAGGATATTTAGTCTAAATAATGCCTAAATATCTATTTGACCTATCCCTTAAAATACAAAGCACCAATATCACTGAATCATTAACAAAAGACCCACGTGTGTTGAATGTTGACTTTAAACAAAAGTCAAAAGGTCAAAAACAAAACAAAACACAAAAAGCAAAACACAAAACAAAGCAAAGCAAAGCAAAACAAAACAAAAAATAAAACAAAACAAAACAACAAAACACAAAACAAGGCAATGCAAAGCAAAACAAAACAAAAAATACATCCAGCCAGGACATACAGTTGCCAAATCAAATAAGCATTCATCCACAAAAAGTCAGTTTGTACAGTTATATGCGGTTTAAAAAAAGACTTTAAACAAAAGTCAAAAGGTCAAAAACAAAAAACAAAATAAAACAAAGCAAAGCAATGCAAAACAAAAAGACCATAAGCATGTATTAATAAAGCAAATGAGGTGGTTTTAAATCCATGTTTGCCATTCAGGCCAGTACTGCAGATTTTCATTCATGAAATCAATCAATCAATCAATCAAAACTGTCAGTTAAAAAATTACGGTGCCGCTTGAAAGTTTGTGAACCCTTTAGAATTTTCTATATTTCTGCATAAATATGACCCAAAATATAATCAGTTTTTCACAAGTCCTGAAAATAGACAAAGAGAACCCAAACAAACAAATGAGACAAAAATATTTTCTTTTTCATTTATTTATTGAGAAAAAACCCAATCAAACAAATGAGACAAAAATATTTTCTTTTTCATTTATTTATTGAGAAAAATTATCCAGTGTTACATATCTGTGCGGTGCAACCGTATGTGAATCTCTAGGATCAGCAGTTAATTTGAAGGTGAAATTAAGAGTCCATCTGTTCAGAGGTGTTTTCAATCAGTGAAATTACTATCAGGTGTCAGTGCGTGCCCCGTTTCATTTAAAGAACAGGGATCTATCAAAGTCTAATCATGTTTGTGGAAGTGAATCATGGCACGAGCAAAGGAGATCTCTGAGGACCTCAGAAAAAGAGTTGTTGTTGCTCATCAGGCTGGAAAGGTTTACAAAAACATCTCTTCGCAAAGGAACCCAGGGTAACTTCTAAGCAACTAAAGGCCTTTCTCACATTGGCCACCATCAGAAGAACACTGAACAACCATGGTGTGCATGGTAGAGTTGCAAGGAGAAAGTTACTGCTGTCCAAAAAGAACATTGCTGCCCGCATCTGGACCAGGACAGCTTGCCATCATTGATGGAACAATGAATTCTGAATTATACCAACAAATTCTAAAGGAAAATCTGTGGACTGAATCTCAAGAGAAAGTGGGCCAAACAGCAAGACAACAACCACAAGAACATAAGTCGTTTTACCAAAGAATGGTTAAAGAAGAACAATGTTAATGTTTTGGAATGACAGAGTCAAAGTCTGGACCTTAATCCAATTGAAATGTTGTTGTGCATGGTGCATCCAAAAAGAACATTGCTGCCCGTCTGCAGTTTGCTAAAGATCATGCGGACAAGCCAGAGGGCTATTGGAGATACAATGTTAATGTTTTGGAATGACAGAGTCAAAGTCTGGACCTTAATCCAATTGAAATGTTGTGGAAGGAGCTGAAGCAAGCAGTTCATAGGAGGACACCCATAACATCACAGAGTTGAAGTGGTTTTGTACTGAGGAAGGGGCTAGAATTCAAGCCGATCAGCAGTTACAAGAAACATTTACCTGCAGTTATTGTTGCAAAAGGGGGTCAGACCAGATACTGAAAGAAAAGATTCACATACTTTTGCACCCCACAGATATGTAACACTGGATAATTTTTCTCAATAAATAAATGGCAAAGAAAATATTTGCGTGTCATTTGTTTGTTTGGGTTCTCTTTGTCTATTTTCAGGACTTGTGTGAAATTTAGATTATGTTTTGAGTCATATTTATGCAGAAAAATAGAAAATTCTAAAGGGTTCACAAACTTTCAAGCAGCACTGTGTGTATATATATATATATATATATACTGTATATCAACAAATGAAATACACTGAGGCCCAATAGGGCAAGTGACTGTCAGTGAACTGGCACTGAAATCCTCTCACACTGCCCCTCTTCTTTATTGTTAAGCACTGATGTTGACTTTTTCAGAGGTTACACTGCGTCACATTAAAATGTGAATGAATGAATGAAAGAATAAGACGATGAAAGGCGAACAAGCATAAATGAAAGTGTCAGATAAGAATGCTGAAAACAGAAGCACTGCTATCCAAGACAGGAAGTAATTCACACTTGTAGTTGTCATGGTGACAGCCATGAAGCGGCGAAGGAAGGTGAGAAAGAACGACAGAGAGCGAGAGAGCAAGAAAGAGAAAAAAGCAGTGTGACGGCAAAACAAAACCACAGGAGCAGCGCAGTACGAACTTCCTGCCGTCACGGCATCACTTCCTCTTTCGTCAACCTGCTCTGTGGGAAAGTGAATGAAGAGCGATGGCCAACATTAAACACACACACACGTCAGCAACTCTGTGTTGAGTCAAAGCATTTTTCACACCGTTAAAGAAAATACATGCACCCTGTAGAAGTGTGAAGATGAATTTCACAGGTACTCTCCTCCACCCAGACGACACACACCTCTGAAGTTATCAACACAGCATCCACATGTTGCAGAAAGCATGTGAAGCACCTGAAACCGCAGTAGTAAACCAAATACAATTTCTAGTTCATATTTCCATCATTTCGCATGTTCATGGTTCTCTGATGTTGGTTAATATTCACATGACTTGCAGAAAAACTAGTAAGTATTTAGATTTTTTTTTTATAAAATAATTTTAGAATTATTTATTTACAGCATATGGCTGAACAATTGGGTTAAAAAAGAAATTGTGATTTATTTGTCATGAACTGCGGTATGATAATGATACATATCACCTTATAAGAAAACGTCTCATGCTGCTGCAAAAAGAACAGAGACCACACTGTGATGAAAATAAGTTCAGTCTTCACAAGACCTTATTCATTGGTGATGACAATAATAATAATAATAATAATAATAATAATAAATACATATTATTTATAACTCTAATTCTATAAAAACGAAGACAAAAAATCTGTTATTGTAAGATTATAATTGTGATTTAAAGAAAAAAAATATTTGATCATTTTAATGTATATAAAATAAATTAGTATATATAATAGATAGATAGATAGATAGATATTAATATTATAAAAAAATTAAAGACAGAAATATAGTACTATTGTAACAATACAATTGCACTTCAACTAAAAAATATATTCTAAATATTCTAAATTAAATTCTAAATATTCTAAATTAAATTAAATTCTACATAATACGGTTATAATTATATATATATATATATATTTTTTTTTTAGCATATTTTATTTTTCACTAAACATTACAATACAAATATATGTCTTAAAAGCTTGAGAGTTTAATGTTTGAAAGAATTTATTTAAACAGAAAACTGCAGGGTGACCTTATGGTCTTCATAAACACTTTTTGTTACAAATCAGATAAAATGCTAAAAACGTGTTCAAAAATGATGCCAGTGTGAAAATAAATGTACAGCATGCAGAGATGGAACCCCCCCTTTGTCCTCAGTCACAGGAAAATAATCAAGACAATGCTGATTGGCTGATGTCACAACATGAACCTCCCAGTTACAATCCTTCACTAGTGACTACATTGAGCTGACGGCAGGGCAAAAAAAGCCCATTCTACACTTTTAAAGCTCCTCTTAAAAAGTCACAGGATACTACAATATGGCTATTGGACTGGATACTAGTGAAACAAATACTACTGACATAGCCCATATGCTTTTGACATAAAAAAGATTTTAAACTGTATACTATTAGAACACACAGTTACTTATGAATTGCCAACAATGGATAAAGATGATTTTTAGAACCACATGCTGTAGTTAAGACATCTACCAGCAAGGGATAAAGGGGCCCTTCTGAGTAGCCAAACCTTGGCGTCTTAATTCGATATCCTGTTTCACTTTTAAGAATGTAACAGTACAAATGTACAATGGGTTATGAATGCCAATTCACGTTGAGCTCAAATACACTAAATAAATGCACGGACAGACAAGAATCACTTACTGAACCACAAGCTGTTGGCAGATGGAACCATTCTCTGTGATCAGTTCATTCAGCTTCATCTCTAAATGAACCTTCCCCTGTAAAAGTAAAAAGACTTATTATGGGATAACACAAGCCAACAGACTCCAGAACTCAGTGTGCCAGCATTCACAAATTACATACAAAAGAAAACAATTTTTTTATTTTTTCCCCTTACACATATATATATATATATATATATATATATATAATTTGTATAAATAAATAATGCTTTGATATCTTATCGAATACAATGACTTTTTAATTCAGACATTCATACTTTTTAAATGTTTGTTAAGTTCATAAATACTTTTAGGGCCACTGTATATGATATTCAGATGATAGGATCTTTCGCACAAACCATCATTCAGACGTCTGCTTAAAACAAAAAAGTAATCTGAAATACAGAATGTGTTTTGAGGGCCGTGGCACTGAAGATCAACTACTGGCATGTTTATGATATAATATGATATATATTGAAATAACCTATCCAGCCAGTCAAATTTGTTGAGGCTGATAATGTTGGAATGAGAAAGATTGCAAACAGAGGAGAGGTGAGGAGGAAAGGACAGGGAGGGAGAAAGATAGAGAAGAAAAACAAAATAAAAACACCCACATACTCCTACGCAATATTTTGTGCAAGTTCCTTTGAGAAATGACGCCGAAAACGCACCAATAATTCAATGTTAACAGATGTCCAAAGTTGATACTAAAGAATCACTTTTTAAAAATAGTTACAAGTTTTGTTTTTTAAATACTTCAAAATGCAAATCTATTCTAATCATTTAACCCTGCAGAAGACAAAAGTATAGATCTATTTGCAAGATCACATCTACAATGGATTAATTATAGAGCAATTCATTTCATAAGTATGTGGAAACAAAAAAACTAGTTTAGTGTAAATAAGTTGTTTAAGTTTTTAGAGTACGTAAGGGCTTAAAAAAGCGATATAGGAACGTCTTGTGATTTCAGCCAGTTCTGGGTGGCTCTGAACATTATCTGACAGAACTGCCACCCACCCTTTTCTCGTCCTCAGGGTTAAAGACACATACACCACAGTGTTTAACCGGTGTCGTAAAGTAACGCTGCAACATGTAGACTCGAGGGATATATGAAATCTATCAAGATTTTTCAGCATTTTGACAATTTTCTATATATATCATGATATTTATGTTTTTAGTCTGAAGTAAGCATGAGTGTGTCCTTTTTAGTCAGAAAAAGGTGATTGTTGACAAGCAGATTAAAAATGATAAAATGTAAGAACTGCAAAATGCAGTAAAACAGTAAAATGTTTAGGTCACACTTTATTTTAAGGTTCAATTCTCACTATTAACAAATCATTTACTATGACTTTTGCCTCAATAAACTCCTAATTTGCTGCTTATTAATCATTAGTAAGGTAGTTGTTACGTTTAGGTATTGGGTAGGATTAGGGATGTAGAATATGGTCATGCAGAATATGTGCTTTATACAGTAACTACTAATAAACAGCCAATATGTTAATAATAGGCATGCTAATAAGCAACTAGTTAATAGTGAGAATTGGTCCCTATACTAAAGTGTTACCAAAGTTTAAAATAATATTTTTTTCTAAATGAATATGGTTACAAATAATCCCTTTTATTTATATGCACCAGTACAACAATACACTATAATAAACAGCAATGTTTTTACAAAAATATTTTAATATATGAAAGGTTACACATAGACTTCCCAAGAACAATTCTGTGTGATTGCAAACAAATCACTGAATCGGAGTCTGAATCTAATAATTGACAAAAAAATAAATAAAAATGATGATGATCAATTGTAAAGTCAGTGAAGTCGCAAAGCGACTAAGAAGGGAGGATTGCGAAACTAGTCTGCAAACATGGATGCTCTGAGTTAAGCTATGCAAAGAAGCTGAAATGTGACAAACAATTTTATAATGAAATAGTCTAGTTTATTAAAGGGTTTTTAATTTTTAACCATGTGAGTGCCTTGAAGTATTATATTGTTTCACTAGTCTGTAAACATTACTTTTTTTTGTTTTAGATGACTTCTTTGTTTAAATCAGACTTCTGATTTATGGACACATCCTATCATCATATACAGTGGCCCTAAAAATATTTAGACACTTAACAAACACCGTATAAAAAGTTTAAAAAGAAAACAAATAAAAAGGCAAATAAAATTAGCACAATATTCAAAATATTGCCAAAAACTGACGTTATCAATATGCATATAAAATGTAGAGACACTTATGCAGAAGTTTGGTTGCTTGGTTTACTTTCCTCGGTTGAAAAAATGGCAAATCGCTATTTGTAATTGTCTTTCCATTGTGTCTGTGTGTGTGTGTGTTTTAACAAATACATTGCAAAAGTATTTTTTTCACAAATACATCACAAGTATTCTAAATATCTCTATATTCTGATTAAAACTGATGTTATCAACACTTACGTAGAAACTCTGCTTGCTAGTTTTACTTTCTTTGGTTGGAAAATTGGAAAACTGCTATTTGTAATTATACATGTAAAAATACATTGCAAAAATATTTTTTAAAAATACATCGCAAGTATTTAAAAAGTATTCCAATTAAAAGCGATGTTATCAATACACATACAAAAAGTGGAAACTCTTATGCAGAAACTTGCTTGCTTGGTTTACTTTCCTCATTAATTTCCAAAAGTAGCAAACCGCTACTTGACATTGTCTTTCCGTTGTGTATGTGTTTTCTTTTTTTTGAAAAAGACTTTTTACAAAAACAAATTCCTTTACATAAACAGTTTTTGTTTCTGATACAGTCCACACCCCGTGCCCCTGGTTCTGCTGAACAGTGAATCATACTTGTGTACAAAACAGATCCGTGCATACACCATACACAAAAACAGGATGTGGAGTTGGTCCTGCATCTGCTTTCAAGTCATTGGACCACATATAAGTGCTGACTAATCATACATTGATCTCATTGGGTATGGCGAGGCAATGAGTAATCATAAACTCACCCGATTGGCCCAAACCACGGCTGGAGACTAACCACAGAAGGGAAGTAAGGTTGTGTATTCATGTATTGCTCTGTTGGGTGTGTGTTTGTGTATTAAAATGATAACTTCTATGCCATCTAACCGTTCACTCACCTGAACTTCTGAGTGTGGATCCACAGGCTGTAACTGGAACCAGTTCTCTTTCCCGCAGTACTTATATAGATCTTCCTTCCTGATGGCTACTTTCCCTACAAACACACATGCAAGCCTTAGTTGACATGTACACTGTGTCTTGTAAATGAGACAAAACAAGAGCAAAAGATACTGACCTACAGGTAGATCCCTTATTTGGAACATGCTCTTAGCGTACACGTAGAAGGACAGGCATTGGAATGGGCGTGGAATTTCAAAGTAGAAGTCCTCGCCATAGAACGGACTAAAGCACATGAAAAGGGAATGTTAATCACAAGCACAGTTTGTTTTCACAAACTACCTGCATTAACAAAATACCTGCAAAAAATAAATATAATCAATATCACCTGGCTGTTACAGATCAAAATGTACAGCATGGCACGAGCATCACAATGGGTTTGATTCCCAGGAAAAGCAAGGACTGATAGAAAGTGTACCTTGAATTCAGGTCGCTTCGAATAAAAGCATCTGCTATATGTATAAATGTAAATGCATGTTATTTATGTTTTGCAGTACAGTAATGAGAAGGATATTTTTTTTGCATTATATCATGTTCTAACCAGGTGCAATGCAAAAATTAAAAAAATTGTCTCCACAAATTTTAAAATAGGGCATGATGCAATACATCATAAGCGTATTCTGTCATATAGCATTTATTTCTATGGTTTTCTTCGTAGAACTTGTGATTTGCCACATAATACTCTGTAAAGAATATTGTAAAAATAGGCCACAATGTACTGTATTAATATGAAGGAATTTTCCATATTTATTTTTTTACAGGTTTTTTACCTAGGCTATATTTTAAATTTTGCACTTCATTACATTGTGTTTTACTGCATTTACTTGCATTGTACTAGCAGACAATTTCCAGTACATTTTACTTTTTGTACAGTGTATGACAGTATATTGTATTCTAAATACAGAAACAAATACAGCAACAAATACCGAAACGCGCTGCAAATACTCACAACACAAACAAATACAGAAACACGCTGCAAATACTCACAACACCCAAATACAGAAACACGCTGCAAATACTCACAACGCTCAAATTCCGAAAAGCGCTGCAAATACTCACAACACCCAAATACAGAAACGCGCTGCAAATACTGACAACACCCAAATACCGAAACATGCTGCAAATACTCACAACGCTCAAATTCCGAAAAGCGCTGCAAATACTCACAACACCCAAATACCGAAACATGCTGCAAATACTCATAACACTCAAATACCGAAAAGCGCTGCAAATACTCACAACACCCAAATACAGAAACACGCTGCAAATACTCACAACACCCAAATACCGAAACATGTTGCAAATACTCACAACGCTCAAATTTCGAAAAGCGCTGCAAATACTCACAACACCCAAATACCGAAACATGCTGCAAATACTCACAACGCTCAAATTCTGAAAAGCGCTGCAAATACTCACAACACCCAAATACAGAAACGCACTGCAAATACTGACAATACCCAAATACCGAAACGCGCTGCAAATACTCACAACACCCAAATACAGAAACGCACTGCAAATACTCACAACACACCCAAATACAGAAACACGCTGCAAATACTCACAACACAAACAAATACAGAAACGTGCTGCAAATACTCACAACACCCAAATACAGAAACGTGCTGCAAATACTCACGGCACCCAAATACTGAAATACTCACAACACAAACAAATACAGAAACACTCTGCAAATTACTCACAACACAAACAAATACAGAAACGCACTGCAAATACTCGCGGCACCCAAATACAGAAACACTCTGCAAATACTCAGAACACCCAAATACAGAAACGCACTGCAAATACTCGCGGCACCCAAATACAGAAACACTCTGCAAATACTCAGAACACCCAAATACAGAAACACTTTGCAAATACTCACACAACACCCAAATACAGAAACACGCTGCAAATACTCACACAACACCCAAATACAGAAACACGCTGCAAATACTCACAACACAAACAAATACAGTAACACGCTGCAAATACTCACAACACCCAAATACAGAAACACTCTTCAAATACTCAGAACACAAACAAATACATAAACATTCTGCAAATTACTCACAACACAAACAAATACGGAAACACTCTGCAAATACGTCGGAACACATCGGAAATGTTTAAGGGAACCGCAAAGTGACGAACATGGTTAGGACATTGCTTATCAATGTTTGCTCTGAAAGGTGAGGTTTTTGTTTATTTTAACATCCTGATCATACGATTCCTTAGCTTTTTTTTTTTTGATATTCTAAATAAGTTAATGAAATACACAATTACTTCAACTATGAAAGGTTATGTAAGCTGGCTAATTTACTTTTACAACTTCCCTTACAAAAATTAACCTTGGCTTTACTATTAAAATAAATAAATAAATAAATGTATTATGTACAAAATAAATATAAATAAAAATAGTTACTAGTTAACCCATGGTAACCACAAATTAACCATGGTTTTGCTACACTAACCATAGTATTTGTACAACTGTGGTTATACAAATGGTAATCAATACGCAAAAATAAATAAAAATGAAAAAAATAAAATAAAATAAAAATAAATAAATAAAATACATTTGAAAAATTTGGTACTTTTAACCATGGTTAATTTTAGTTTTGTTGGCATTGCTGTTTGCCATTGTTGTAGTCTGTGCTACTTGCACTGCGTTTTTGTTTTTGGTTGTGTTTTGTGTTTTTCAGCACGTTTTTGTTTTTGGTTGTGTTGTGAGTATAAAGATGATAAAGATATATTCTTAATTTGCTGGTGCTTTTTCTATTTGCATGTGTTTTATTAAGTTGCAGTGCATTGTCTCTCGGCCACCATACAATAAGCTTTTCGGCAGTACAACATAGAAATGGTAATCGATTGAAAGATCGCAGAAAGCATTTCAAATATGTAGTCACTTTAACGTGTCACAGCTGGTCAGGCCAAAGTAAGTCTAGGTAATGGGAATTTGATGTACTATACTATTTATGTACTATACTATACTATTTAATGGCCACGATATGAATCAGTTTGTGAGATTCAAATTATCTTAATATAAAATACAATTTTATATAACATTTCAATAGATACAATTACATTCAAAATTTCTGTGACACTTTGTTGTTGTGAAATGTTAGTGGATCATGTTCATAACTAAATGTAATGGACTACACTTGGTTACTCTGCTCAGCTTAATTGTCCAAACACTTTTTGGGGTCAAATTAAGCTAGGAATTTAAAAAACTGTATATCATAACAAAAGTGTCCAAAAAAACGACAGATTAAAAAGGTTCAATGTGCAAAAAAATCACTTCTAGCTGTGTGACTGCAACAGTCAAATACCTCAGCTGAGACTTGAGCGGAGAATGCTCATCCACCCACACACACTCCAGCTCTCTTACACACACACACAAATTACACACTCATTGCCCCCGCACTGAAGAGCGCATGCGCTCCCACATACATTCACACACAAACGGATTCTGACCTCCTGCTGCTACAGGTAAAACCACTCGACTCCAAATACAAAAAACGTGGCGACACGGCATACATGAATAGCCTCAGATTCAAAAGTGTTTAATAATAAGCCAGATGAGAGAAAGAAATATTAGGAGAGGTGAAGAAAGACTTGAGGAAAAAACTTCAATCTCTGAGAGAGGCTGATTGCAAACGAGTGTGTGAGCGAAAGACAAGGAGCGATAGATAGCAAGTGTGAGAGAGAAAAGTGAGGGAACGCGTAGGTGGACACCCTTCCTTAGACACAGCCAACAGAGCCCTTTGAACAGAAGGGAAAAAAACAGTTGTGAAATACCACGAGAGGAAAAGCCTTCAGAAAGAGAGTGAGATAAAGAAAATGTGCTTCTTTCAATGACTAGACGCTTTTGCAACTGAAAGTGTACACAACGTAATATCATCAAACACAATGTTGTACGACCGATATCAAGATGAACTATCAGACAAAGTAAATCTGGTGCACAATGGAAAGTCAACTTTGAGTATAATGAAAAAAAATTTTTTTTAAATTAAAACGGAGTATTGAAGCTCTCCACACCATTTATACAACTACAAATCTTGCATAGAATTGCATTGAAAAATATCTTAAGAGAATTGGGATGAGAATTGGACTCTTTTGAACACCCTAGCAACAACCCAAAACACCCTGATAACATGCTAAAACACAGAATAGCTTAAAGCGATAGTGAAAATTCCATCATCATTCGCTCAACCTCATGTTGTTGACTTCCTTTCTTCCATGGAACATAAAGATATTTTGAAGAACGTTTGAACTGTTTTTGTCCTAACAATGAAAGCCAATGGGGTCCAAAATAATTTCAGACCCCGTTTTAATGTTTGGGGGGGGAAAAATAAACTCAAACACTTTTCAAAATATTTTCTATAATACCTTCTAAAAAATATCTTCTATAAATATAATAAAGCAATATGAAGCAGAACAAATGATGACAGAATTTTCAACAGGACGAATTATCTCTTTACCATCTCCAAAAAAAAAAAAAAATCTTGTGTTAACAACTACATTAATTGAAGTCAAATTATTAACATCACCAAACACCAACAGAACTAAATTTAGGGGTTAGATCAGGCACAAATTAGGGTAACAATTGTGGGTTACCATGTTCCACAAGTACTACTGACAGGATGTTTAAATTAGGCTTGCCGCGATAGACGGTGTTGACGGTGATACCGGTGTTAAGCCGCAACACCGGTTACGTCACTTGCCCACCGCGTCACCGACCCCCACTGTCGTTTTGATTTTTTATAGTAATAAAAATCATTTAGTTAAGTAAAACAACAGACACTACGATTAAAACTGAGCGATTAACCGGTGGGAAAATTTCCTCACCGACACAACCCTAGTTTAAATCTATTTGTATATTGTAATATACCTATTTGAGCAACTACCGTGAAAGATGAAATAAAACAACATAAAAAGGCAGTGTTTCCGAACTCGTTCGGATTACGTGTACATGGCAGACAGAAAAAAAATATAGGCCTGCATTTTTGTGAAGCAGCATGAAAACCACATATATGAGAAGGGCTGTAAGATAAATATCATCAACATCAGCATGTAGTTTGTATGTGACGTTGGTGTGCTTATGTGTACCAGAGTGTGTGTTTACTGCCTCACCTTACACTCTTCTCATAGACTTTTGTGCGATATACTTCCTCCTGGTCCAAACTGATTGTACAGAAGGTGCAGAGGTCACGGAGGCGGTTCGGCCCTGAGCTCGGACCCAAATTCTTTGCTTCGCCTGCCGAAAGAATAACAAGGGTGTAAGAAGTCACACAATATTATTCACATTATTGCATTACTTCTCCCAAAAGTTGAAATCCCAATGTGTGGAAAAGCTGTCTTCTCCATAAGAACCTTTAACATTTTTCACAGCAAAATTTTTATTTTTATTTTTTATTTTTGGTATCTGAACACTGCATTCGAATTAGAGGCTTGTCAGTTGTGGGGTCGGCAATGTACGGCCACTACACACACTATTGTGCGCACACACTTGCAGGAGCGCTGTGGTGGTGCAGAGGCTTGAGGCGGATGTGGCCGCTGTACGTGGAGCTCATCTAAGATGTGGTTACAGACGAGAAGCATTAACTTCCTCCCAGCATGCACTGGGGCTTCCAGAAGAGCGCTGATTCAAAAGATCAAATTCAAAAGCACACATACACAACCACACGTATTAATGTGTCAGAGGGCAAATGTAGCCATAACTAATCCAGACCACATCAAACCAGAACGACACAGCTAGAGATGTTTTCTGAACGCAAGAACAATTAATAAAAACGAACACGCACCTTATTACTTTTTAGGACAAATTTATCATATCAGATACTATGGATTCTTTATTGTGGTTCACAGCTTTCAGTTTTATGCCTCTTCTAAAATCACCACAATTTTTTTTGTTTGTGAGAAGGAATAACAGGTCAATCACACCAAACTATGGCCATATGTCACTACAAAATAAAGAAAAAAAATTTAAATTATATTTTGCAAAAAGATAATAAAGCCTATTTTATGACAATCACAATTTGTTTATTTAAAATGATTTTATCATTACAAATAAACACACACAAACACACACACAAAACTAAATTCTTATCATGATAATTATCAAAATACAATAAAAACAGTAATATAGTGAAATATTATTACAATTTAAATTTACTGTTTTCTATTTGACTAATTTTAAAAAGTAATTTATTCCTTTGATGGCAAAGCAGAATTTTCAGCAGCCATTACTCAAGTCTTCAGTGTCATATCCTTCAAAAATTATTCTTATATTTGGTGCATAGAAAATATTTCTTATTATTAAAACTGAATATTTTGTGGAAACCGTGACACACTAATGACACTACCAAACTTCTGACCAGTAGTGTAATTTAACATATAGTTTTAATATATTTACTTATTTTATATATGTATTTAATGTAGCAATGAATGCAATTTTGGCTTATTTTAATTAAAATCGTGTCAAAACAGTATGATTTTTCATTAATTAAAGCAAGAAGATTTTTTTTTTCCTGGTGGGGCAAAATACTTCGATTAATGTCACTATGCAATGCATATCAAAAGTCTTAAAAATAACCCCCATTTTCTACATGCAAAATATAATTTATTTTTATCTTTTGGGCTGATATATGACTCCATAATGCATTGATGCTCGTATAAAATTCACCCTACAGAAGATGCTTATATTCTCATTAGGGATCAGAGACTGAATGCACAAAGTCTGCAACTTACACCTTTAGCAATTACACAGTCTCTGTTTCCGGCACACACACCTCTTCCCCTGAACCATTCAGAAAACAACAGCAAATGCAACCCTGAGCAGCTCATAATGATGCTCACAGTCGACACAGATAAAGACTCAGAGGAAACTAAACTCCCAAGAGCACACTGCCGCAGGGAGCCGTGATCGCAGCCAATGCCCTACAGTTAACCCTCTCTGCACACACATACACACAGGTGTGATGAAGAGAAGCGAACATGTGTAGCACTGTATGCTTAGCAACGGAAGTGAATACAAACCACAACTGTGAGGCCTGAACAAACAAGCTACACAAGGCTTCACACACATGCAGATACAAAACTCTGGAGTTCCCTACATGCAAACACACACACATGCATGTACTCATACTTAGACACATTCATAGACATAAACAAACATGCATGAAAACTGTGTAAAACAAAATGCAACCACACCGGATACATTTCTGTGAAATCATCTGGGCCGATGAAAAGATATGATTAAAATCAAACCAGCTGTATAATGTAGAACTCCACAGAAATCTCTGATAGTTTCTACAGAATTTGATAATTTACGGTCCAGTTCCATCATTAAAATTCAACATTCTTAGGCTTTATCAAATATTTTGCCTAATCTTGATTTTTTTTTTCAGCTAAAAATATAAGTCTCTTTTTTTATCGTTCTGTTTTATTGTATTTTACAGTATTTCAATTGATCAGAATTACAAAATCACCCCTAAAATCATTGCAGAAAAAAGGGGGGAAAATCTACAGATTGCTTTTGGGTCTAAAGAAGAGCAAGAGCATCTTGATCCCCATGAGGGTTAATTTTATGCCGAAATACTCTGATGGCAACTGTCTGAAATAGTTTAAATCAATATCCATTCATATTTTTAGGACACAATATGACCTACACAACAGTTAGTTAATATCACATTCACCCATGAAAAGTGTTGTATCACATCACTGTGCTTGAAAAGCAGAGACTGTTTAGTGTTAGCTGTGTAAGCACAATGCACTGCTAAGGGTGTGTGAGGTGACAGCGTCAATCTGCTTCAGCTCTTTAAAGAACTATTAATGTCTAATCCCAATGCCACTGACTGTGAAAACTAAAGTGACTCTTGAGCTCTGTGCTAAGTCCTCCTGCCCTGAATCGCTCAGAAGCAGCCCCAGAGACCCATGTGACGCCATCCCTAACTGCTTTTAGAAGATCTTAACATAGACCCACCGGACAGACCGGAAGGGGAAACACTGAGTTGGTTAGTTTTTGACCCCATCTTTGACCCTAATTTAGCCAGGCTCATAATAATTAAACTTGGCTAAGTCCTTGTAAAAATGAATAGGCAGAAAAGCTCACTTTAGAACTAATACAGGCTACACTGTGTTTGAAACGAGCCTACTGTTTGCAAGCATACTGATCTTTTTAACAGTATGTGTTATTCAACCATAAATATTAGCATGGTTTCATCTCAGAAATACAGTTTGTACACAGCTCTCTTGAATACTTGTTTCTGACTGTTGAATTGTGACATTCAGCGGTCAAATATTTTCATACACTGACTGATATTCTAATTGATCTTTGTCCCAAACAATCAATTTCTAATAGACACAAAACTGATAGCTGTGCTAGTTTCATGTGTCACGTCACTCTGTGGTCTCTTTGTTCTCACAGAATAAAGTTTCAAATAAATAGATATAAAGTAAATATAAAACATATTGCAAATATATATTCTTAAGGACATCAAAACCTAAAATAAAACTCCAGAAAGGTGTACAATATGTGACCTTTAACAAAAGGAGAGTGGGACGGTGGGCAGTGCTCGGGGTGGTGACTGAAGGTGGTGACTGTGTAGTTCTAACGTCAACTTTTTACGTAAGTCACAACAGTTCGTGAAAAATCACAGCTACTTTATGCAGGCTGTGTGCATTTTACTGTGGACTGTTTTGAAACTTATATGGTAGTTAAATAGCCCCTAGACCTCAGTTATCGTGAAAAAAGCCAGGAAATTTCAGTTTTGACAATATGGGACCTTTAAATATACAGTGTCTATGCATGTTTGCATACAAAAACTGTAGATTTACCACATGTTCAGAATCATACCGGTGGATTTATGGATAGTTTTTTAATGTGTTGCTCAAAACTATTTGTAACAAAATAGTTATTGCGAAAAAAGTATGAAGACACAAGCGAAGGATGAGGTTTGAGAGTGAATGAAGTAAGCGGTCAGAAGGTTATGAGTCAATGAGTGTGAGCCACAAGTTTTAAACAACCTCAGCTTGTTTGCTACCTTTAAAGGCCCCATGAACTCACTTGACGAAGACACTTGACAAAGGATTTTTGGGCGAAATATATCAAAGAGCTTGTTTTCTTTTTTAAAATAGCCAACAGACTTCACATCACGGCTAGCAAAATCAAAGTTTGCTACATGCTATGCTATTGCTAGTAGGTTTTATTGGACAAAATTTTAGACACGCCCATAAGTGCATAATGAGTCATCAATATTTATTTTTTTTCTAGAGAAAGATAACTTTTAGTTGTATGCAAGCATTTATATGACCTCCAAACTACAAACAGTGTTGGGAAAAGTTACTTTTAAAAGTAACACGCGACGCGATAAAAGGTATCGTTTCCATGTTAATCAGAGGTTTTGTCCTAACTAGCCGCGACAGCGACAAGCAAAATTTCTAATTTAGAAACGTTTTTTATTTCCGCGACGTCACGGCTGGAACAACAACATACAAACTATAGTACAGTAGATAATCTCAGGTGATTATGTGCTTTATTCTAAGTTAAAAGTCTCTAATATGAGTTTAAATATAATTTTGTGTGACCTTATAGCCATACTGAAAGCAACAATAGATAGTTTACCTCAGATCTTGAAAATAAATTAAAGCAAAGATGACCGTTAAAACTGTGGACTCTCTGTGAACCAACGAGTGTATTCCATGACAAAGATGGTGTCAGTCACTCAGTATGTACATTTAATGATGTTAAAAAGGTTTAATATTTATGAATTAGATTATAAATGTATCAATTTCATTGCGAGTGCAGAGCGCTTGCAGAGAGAGCCCGCCCACACACGGTTTTTCTGATTGGCTGTGAAATTTGATTGACTCTGTCGCGTCGCGTCTGGTGTGGACGGCCGAATTGCTTGTCGCTGGAATCTTGTCGCATCGCGTCGCGTGTAGTTAGGACACGGTGTAATGCATTACAATATTGAGTTACTCCCTAAAAAGTAACTAATTACGTTATTCACAGCAGTTACATTTTATGGAAAGTAATGCTTTACGTTACTTTTTAAATCTGGGCAGGGCTTGCTTGTTTGGTTTTAATATAAAAAGTTCTATTTTTGGCAAATGTAAATGCCCTTTCACTAGGGTTGGGTACCGAAACTTACCTATGTAACCGGTATGTACTAGAACTGAATCAGAACGCAGATTTCGGTGCCACTTAAATGCTTGAGCGATCGATTGAAATATTTGTTCTCCGAAACGGACGTAAGGATCACCGGCACCGCACGTGAAAAATAATTTCTCGACTGAGAAAATTCACGAACGCAAGTCGGAAAGCTCTAATAATACAAATCCAACACATCTTTGTAGTAACGCGAGTGTCCATGTTGTTCACATTCCGACTTAAAAGCACGGAGATGAGCAAGGAAAAGCAAGGAAATGAGAGCATCCGAGGTGCGCGTGAATGCAGCAATTACACTTGCTCTGATGGCAGCAGGTAGATACCGTTAGCTAGTTAAGCTAAACATTCTTAGATTAAATGCCTAAAGCTAAACTTCCCTTGTAATGACTTGCAATGAGAAGCGTTTCTAAACCTGTCCAACTTAATTATGATGAAAATACCAAAGATGGCTTGAATAACACAGATAAACTATATATTGTCACAGTCGAGTGTTTATTGTCTTTGTTTTATCATTCAAAACGTTTATATCTTCTGTTTACTCAGTTACAGCAATAGCAATGCCTTTGTCCATATTACCAAAGAGGATTTGAGTCCTATTCCTTCTGTGATGCACATGTGGAGTTTCTGAGCGAGGGCGCCCTCTGGCATCCAGTATGAATGAAACGGACATTAAATGTGTTTATAGCACTCAATAATGGTCAATCCATCCTATTTTGGGTATTTTTTTTTTTAAGTATCGGTTCAGGCACCGTTTAGGCACCAGTACCGTTTTAAAAGTATCGATTTGGCACCGGTATCGTAAAAAACCCAAACGATACCCAACCCTACCTTTCACACCAAAAGTCTCAGGGTGAAGACATATGTTAGTTTATCTTGAGTAATTTTTGCTTATTAGTATGGTTGAATTGGATCATCGAAGGTCAGCAGAAAAGACATTGATTAATAAAATGGGATTAAATACATAGGATATTTTTATTATTTAACATAGTTAATTATTGAAGGTTTGCGTCATATTCTGAATTGTATTTCACTGTTTTTATTCATTTTGAGCAATACTGAATCTGTATTTTTTTTGTGTGTGAGTGAGATGAATTAATGCATGTTCACATTTATTCTAGAACTAAAGTAACATCTTACTCCCGATTTCTCTCAACATGGGGACAGGAGAGCTTTTAATCAATAAATGGGAAAAAAACTAACTGGACTTATTTGAAAAAGTAACTCAGATATTTTCTTGTAAATTAAAAAGTAATGCGTTACTTTACTAGTTACTTGAAAAAA
>NW_015652292.1:266078-314139 GCF_001515625.1 Sinocyclocheilus rhinocerous | reverse complement strand
ATCACAGCTACTTTATGCAGGCTGTGTGCATTTTACTGTGGACTGTTTTGAAACTTATATGGTAGTTAAATAGCCCCTAGACCTCAGTTATCGTGAAAAAAGCCAGGAAATTTCAGTTTTGACAATATGGGACCTTTAAATATACAGTGTCTATGCATGTTTGCATACAAAAACTGTAGATTTACCACATGTTCAGAATCATACCGGTGGATTTATGGATAGTTTTTTAATGTGTTGCTCAAAACTATTTGTAACAAAATAGTTATTGCGAAAAAAGTATGAAGACACAAGCGAAGGATGAGGTTTGAGAGTGAATGAAGTAAGCGGTCAGAAGGTTATGAGTCAATGAGTGTGAGCCACAAGTTTTAAACAACCTCAGCTTGTTTGCTACCTTTAAAGGCCCCATGAACTCACTTGACGAAGACACTTGACAAAGGATTTTTGGGCGAAATATATCAAAGAGCTTGTTTTCTTTTTTAAAATAGCCAACAGACTTCACATCACGGCTAGCAAAATCAAAGTTTGCTACATGCTATGCTATTGCTAGTAGGTTTTATTGGACAAAATTTTAGACACGCCCATAAGTGCATAATGAGTCATCAATATTTATTTTTTTTCTAGAGAAAGATAACTTTTAGTTGTATGCAAGCATTTATATGACCTCCAAACTACAAACAGTGTTGGGAAAAGTTACTTTTAAAAGTAACACGCGACGCGATAAAAGGTATCGTTTCCATGTTAATCAGAGGTTTTGTCCTAACTAGCCGCGACAGCGACAAGCAAAATTTCTAATTTAGAAACGTTTTTTATTTCCGCGACGTCACGGCTGGAACAACAACATACAAACTATAGTACAGTAGATAATCTCAGGTGATTATGTGCTTTATTCTAAGTTAAAAGTCTCTAATATGAGTTTAAATATAATTTTGTGTGACCTTATAGCCATACTGAAAGCAACAATAGATAGTTTACCTCAGATCTTGAAAATAAATTAAAGCAAAGATGACCGTTAAAACTGTGGACTCTCTGTGAACCAACGAGTGTATTCCATGACAAAGATGGTGTCAGTCACTCAGTATGTACATTTAATGATGTTAAAAAGGTTTAATATTTATGAATTAGATTATAAATGTATCAATTTCATTGCGAGTGCAGAGCGCTTGCAGAGAGAGCCCGCCCACACACGGTTTTTCTGATTGGCTGTGAAATTTGATTGACTCTGTCGCGTCGCGTCTGGTGTGGACGGCCGAATTGCTTGTCGCTGGAATCTTGTCGCATCGCGTCGCGTGTAGTTAGGACACGGTGTAATGCATTACAATATTGAGTTACTCCCTAAAAAGTAACTAATTACGTTATTCACAGCAGTTACATTTTATGGAAAGTAATGCTTTACGTTACTTTTTAAATCTGGGCAGGGCTTGCTTGTTTGGTTTTAATATAAAAAGTTCTATTTTTGGCAAATGTAAATGCCCTTTCACTAGGGTTGGGTACCGAAACTTACCTATGTAACCGGTATGTACTAGAACTGAATCAGAACGCAGATTTCGGTGCCACTTAAATGCTTGAGCGATCGATTGAAATATTTGTTCTCCGAAACGGACGCAAGGATCACCGGCACTGCACGTGAAAAATAATTTCTCGACTGAGAAAATTCACGAACGCAAGTCGGAAAGCTCTAATAATACAAATCCAACACATCTTTGTAGTAACGCGAGTGTCCATGTTGTTCACATTCCGACTTAAAAGCACGGAGATGAGCAAGGAAAAGCAAGGAAATGAGAGCATCCGAGGTGCGCGTGAATGCAGCAATTACACTTGCTCTGATGGCAGCAGGTAGATACCGTTAGCTAGTTAAGCTAAACATTCTTAGATTAAATGCCTAAAGCTAAACTTCCCTTGTAATGACTTGCAATGAGAAGCGTTTCTAAACCTGTCCAACTTAATTATGATGAAAATACCAAAGATGGCTTGAATAACACAGATAAACTATACATTGTCGCAGTCGAGTGTTTATCGTCTTTGTTTTATCATTCAAAACGTTTATATCTTCTGTTTACTCAGTTACAGCAATAGCAATGCCTTTGTCTATATTACCAAAGAGGATTTGAGTCCTATTCCTTCTGTGATGCACATGTGGAGTTTCTGAGCGAGGGCGCCCTCTGGCATCCAGTATGAATGAAACGGACATTAAATGTGTTTATAGCACTCAATAATGGTCAATCCATCCTATTTTGGGTATTTTTTTTTTTAAGTATCGGTTCAGGCACCGTTTAGGCACCAGTACCGTTTTAAAAGTATCGATTTGGCACCGGTATCGTAAAAAACCCAAACGATACCCAACCCTACCTTTCACACCAAAAGTCTCAGGGTGAAGACATATGTTAGTTTATCTTGAGTAATTTTTGCTTATTAGTATGGTTGAATTGGATCATCGAAGGTCAGCAGAAAAGACATTGATTAATAAAATGGGATTAAATACATAGGATATTTTTATTATTTAACATAGTTAATTATTGAAGGTTTGCGTCATATTCTGAATTGTATTTCACTGTTTTTATTCATTTTGAGCAATACTGAATCTGTATTTTTTTTGTGTGTGAGTGAGATGAATTAATGCATGTTCACATTTATTCTAGAACTAAAGTAACATCTTACTCCCGATTTCTCTCAACATGGGGACAGGAGAGCTTTTAATCAATAAATGGGAAAAAAACTAACTGGACTTATTTGAAAAAGTAACTCAGATATTTTCTTGTAAATTAAAAAGTAATGCGTTACTTTACTAGTTACTTGAAAAAAGTATTCTGATTAAGTAACTTGCATTACTTGTAATGCGCTACCCCCAACACTGCTAACAAACATGAACTAAAACCCACAAAATGCCAAAACTGATTTCATACCCACTACAGGAAAACAAACGGTTGTATAGTGGTTTAAATATAATAGACTACCATGTTTATCTAGGACTGAAATGTTCTAATAAGGGCATCAGAATTGGTTGACAACGGAACAATGTGGCCATTATAAAGTCGTAAGAGTGTGTTGTAAGATGGTCCTCATAGAGCCAGCCCTTAGTTCCTCTTTGTCGGCTGTTATTAGTATACTACTGAATTCTTCACAGTTCTCCAACCCATCACAACATGCAAACATTTCCTCCTGCTGCTTGTATATGTGCACGCACACCTGCTGATAGCCGGTGCTGGTGACCACATGTAAATGTGGCCGTTTGTGTGCAAAAAGAGGGGAAAAGAAAAGAAAAAGATAACATCAGACTCAGAGTGAGCAAAGAAGTATTTTAGTCCATGAGGGTACCAATTAGTACACTACACTTTCCAATGGAAAGATTCATGGCTCAACGTCTCACAAAAAAAGTTTACCAATGCAAAGGTATTTTTAGAGAATTTTAAACATATTGCTGTTCAGAATAGTTTTCAGCATGCTGTTCAGGTGTTCAGAATAGTTTTTAGCATGTTTATGGTGTTCTGAGACAATTTTAGCATGCTGATAGGTCTTCTGAGTGGTTTTAGCATGTTTAGCATCTGTATTGTCATGACATTCCCTTTTAAAGCTGCCTGATACTAAAGAAAAATAACCTATCCGAATTAGGGAATTGTATAATATTATTAATGCAGACATGTATTTAATGTATTAAAGGAGTAATGGAATATAATTAGTTTGTGTGTGTGTGTGTGTGTGTGTGTGTGTGTGAGTGTGATTAAGCTGTAGCATTTGTGCATTTATACAAAATGTATTTAAACTACTGTTTTTCATACAAATACCTAGAAACCACATATTTAACATGGTATCTGAGGTGCTGTATGTGTAGCTTTGACTGTGGTCATCATGATCTAAATGTATGCTGCTATAGAACACCAGTGGAGTTAATAACGAACCAATGAATGTTAATAAAACTCGAACAGTCAGAATAATTACATTTCACCATATAAAAATGAATGAATAGTGTTCCCTAATCTAAAGTGTTACCTTCTGATCATTTCCTCCTGGCATATTTTGGGCCCAAATCTGAATGAACTTTTTTAAGATATAAGGGATTTAATTACTTTAGCAGGTGAATATTATAGCAGGAATTAAATCGATAGCATCATAAGTGCTGCATGCACAGAATGGTTTAATTGTGTTTGTCGAGGCCGTAACCCAATTTCTGGTTAAGCGTGGTGTTGACATACGTACCGATTAGGACACTTACATGGACAAAGACATCACTGCAGTGTGACACACTGCACACAGTGACCTACGTACTCATAACAGTCATTCTGAAACCTTGGTGTGCTTTTGTGAATGAAAAAGCCTTTGAGCTGTATTCATTCACCTTACGGACCAATGGGCAGTAGCCATTATTACATATAACTGTTGTTGTCAACCAACTACAAAACACTAGTAAACAAATGAATGCCTTTATCCTTTCATAAAAATGGCTGACGACGAGAGCCAACCACACCATGTATTTAGACAAGTGTGTTAATGCAGAACCCACAGACTGACTGCACAACTATAACATTTAGCTGATCAATTGTTCAGTGTCACGTCAGTCACGCTGTCCCCTTTGAGAGTTTTGGACAATTTGATTTGATAGCACATGATTGATGTCATGGGATGGGACATGTCTCTGTTTACAGTGTGTCATTCAGTTTGTGTCACCCTGATTTGCCCTGAACCTCATTGTTTGGGCAAGGGCAAGCAAAGGACTGAGTTTGATCGAAGACTTTAGTTAAGTGCAATTTAAAAAACAGTTCTTCAGGAAGGCTCAGGCATTTTTAACAACCAGACATATAACCTTTTTGTTTTTGTTTTTTACTAAAAAACTTAAAATTATAGGAAAGTCAGGTCAAATACTGTAAAAGGAAACAGTACCTGGTTTCTTCCCTAAGCATTTACAAAGAAGAGAGGAATTATTTAACAGTACTTTGTAATTTCCTAAAGACTTTCCCAATTCTTCCTGAAGGCATGTGTAACTTTTTTAATTCACTAAACATGACATAACTGTTTTATATTCAGTTAGTATAACTAATTATTCAACACTCTTAGAAATAAAGGTACATAAGCAGGTTTGTACATAAAGAGTCCATATTGGGAACATATTAGTAACTAAAGTGTACATATTAGTACCTAATAGGTACAAAAGTGTACCTTTTGAAAAGTACCACCCCTTTTGTACCTTTTATTTTCTGAGAGTGTAATTCTGTCCGATCATATGAAACAAAATGTTATGATTTTATAAATATACTGTCATTCCAAACTACACTCACATTGTTTATTAGTATTATCGCTTTACTATACATTTGTACCTTTTATTTTCTGAGAGTGTAATTCTGTCCGATCATATGAAACAAAATGTTATGATTTTATAAATATACTGTCACTCCAAACTACATCGAATTCACATAACAGTAAGTTATTCACTCACATTGTTTATTAGTATTATCGCTTTACTATACACGTTATTGGAATTGGCCTGAGGTTGGGACTTTCAAGTCATCCAAATACCCTAAAAGTTCCAATTACACACTGACTTCCAAAAACTCCGTCTCTGAATGCCCCCACATCCCCAGTGCAGACAGCTGTTTTAGTACAGTAGCAAACGCAGGTTACTGAGCTGTTACTGTAATCAGAAAAGCCTACCCTCATCCAGGTAGAAAGATAAAAGCGATGACTTTCACACAATCATACGCATGCACACACAGTTGTAAAAAATGGACATAAAGGGCTGTACATAAGACTTAAAACTGAGATAGATCTCGATAGAGATTTTATGACATGTTTTCAGGTATCAGAGATACTATATCTGGGTTTTTTTATTTATTTATTTTTAGGTTTGCTGAAAATACAACAGATTTTGTACTTGTAACACAGGACATCTTTTTTCATTACATTATTTTTTCTTTCTATACTCTCGTAAAATGAAGACCTACACCACTTCACATGAATTATGGAATATCATGTGGCTATGAGGCTTCCAGTGAGCTTTCCAGAGAGCGATGATTTACCACGAAGTCACTTGCAACACAGAAAGTTTCGGTTCAATTTTCTTGTTGTTTTTTTTGTTTTTTTTGTATTTTGGTGGGTGAGGGGTGGGAGACAGTAAAAAGACAGTAAAAACATAAGCACCAATCATTTTGACAGTGTTAAGAAAATATCTCCAAAAAAATTTAGTTTAAATTTAAATAATCTCAGTCTATTCAAAACACCTGACATGCCAACATTATATTTCAGACGCACAGCAATCTTTCATTTGCCCCGATAGTGTCAATATCAGCCGTCATGTCATATCCTTTACAAAAAAATGTTCCATGTATCAAATTTACAATTTATACTAATTGCATCCAACAGTAATATCACAGAACATGCAATTGTCTTTAGTTAAAAATGTAATTTAAATATTTTTACATGAAGAACATGTTTAGGTTACTTGACAAAACATTTTTACAATGTACTGTGAAATATGAAGAATAGCGATGATACACACGTACATTGCAATTTAAATGATCCTTAAACAATAACTTGTTATTACTGTGGTAGCATGCCCAAAATAATATGGTAATACCATGGTATCATGTCCAATGATCATTGTAGTTCTATGGTACTTTGTTCTGATTCTTTGGTACAAATAGGCAAAAACTCTTACAATTTATATAAGCAACCTGGCTATACTAGGTTATAAAAATCAATCCTAATAAGGGTCAGATTGAGTAGGAAGGAATAACTCCATATTTGATTCTTACAGTTTAAATATATCAAATACCCTAACAGAAACTATACCATAGTTAACTCGGCTAGTTACTACGACTGTAAGTCATAATAAATTGAATGTGGGATGTTCTGCAAAGAGTGTTAAAAAAGAGTTAAGAAGCTCTCTGTCATTTAAAAAAAAAATTATTTATTAAATGACAGTAACTTAGCTGCTAATACCAAGTGACCAAAGTGTCATTGTACAAATTGTAATATATATGATTTTTAATCTACAGTACGTACTAAGTAATTTGTAATTTGAAATCTATACTTTAACGTTTCAGCTATTGCGTTATCGTTTATATAATACCGAATATACTATATTACGCTTTTAAAAATCGTTTTTAAGAAAATTACAAATTTGATAATTATCTGTGGCAATGTTCGTTTATTTAAAGCGAAGCAACAACTTCCGTCCAGCTCAGAATTTGCCAAATTTCGGCGAGGATCCCACCGTCTATATCACACCCTCAGTCCGAGTAAGAATGAATCAACCATCCGCCAACTCCAGTGGCATGAAAACGGGTTTGGTTAAAACGGGTAAATAAAGAACAATATTTCACTCTTGTACTAACATAAAAGTGAATAAATACGACGGCTGTGAGAAGGAACCAGGGTATTGAGCACGTTAGCACCACTGCTAACTCACAGATAATGGGCAAAAGCCTGAGCTATAACTGTCACTGGTGATATAAAGACGATTTAAACGTAAAATATCCTAAATTAAGTGAACTACTTATCCAAACTGTTCGCAAAATGTGGCAAACAGCGCTGGTTTCTCACAGCCCCATCCAGTAGCGCTGAGTGTGTGTGTGTGTGTGTTGCTCCTACCGCGCCCCTCTTTCCCCCGTGCTGATCCTTTTCTTTCTCTCAAAGCCATCTAAACACACTCTTCCACACACACACACACACATCTAACTCGCTATCCAAGCAGCGTGTCGCACTTACATATTTTTCCTCGGAGGCTCTGCAAAATCCGGATTTTCGTTTCGTCTTCTTCCGCCATGGTCCAAGTTTCGTCTCTGTACAGTACATTCAACACTTATCACATCCGTTTATGAATGCAGGCGCACGGACGGACGGCCCTCCGAAGCGTCACCGGCTCAGCGCGATTGGTCGCGCCGCCAGACCGGGATTTGTGTGAATCAACTCACACAGGCAACATCATGTAGTCAAAACAAACGGAAGCCCTAGTGGAGGACGAGCGACAGAGCAGATGAACGGGGCCCCTCGAAAGAAACCCGGTGACTTGTGTTTTAAAACCTAGTGAGCTGACTGCCTAAAGAGCATTTTACCCTTGTCAAGTTACACTGCTCACCAGGTTTTGAAACAGTCTTCGTGGATAGTTTGGAAATCGGTACAAATCTGTTAGCTAGTGGTTTGTATTTAAATTATTTAAACTTTGTCTGTCCTTAAAGCCATTTTAAGGTTTAATGCTGCCCCACACAGTAGCCTATCACCTGAAAAAAAAACACGTTAAATATTGAAAAAACACGTTAATAGTAAAACTTTGCCAAGTGTATGCACCATCCATGGTCTGTGTGTTGTTATATATTTTTTAAAACATTCTGTTTATTTATTTATTTTACTTTTATGAGCCAGTATAACAAAATTACTGTATAATGTGATAATAATAATCATATTATAATACTATAGTATTGCCAAAAATCAGACTATACACCCTTTTTCAACTGTGAAAATGCATTTTCAGAACAAGTAACATCCGAAATCAACTTTTTAAAATATATTTTCATCATTTAATAGCAATAATAATAATAAGCGCATTTATAACAAATATCTTGTGCTATATTAGCCTAGTATTAAATTACAATATTGTCAACACTACTGCAACGCTGCAGCTGGAAATTTGACATCTTCCTCTCCTGACTGCCATAATTCATCTGTTTGTTTGTTTTTTTATTTTTGGAAAGTTGTAGAAATGTATGAGCAAAATTGGAACATCATAATTTTGCTATGGTCTCATGAGGATTACCCTGCTATAGTTTACTTTCACATTCCAAACCGGAGAAAATCATCCATTCCATTGGTATTTAACAAATTACAAATTTTATGTCATTGTACTCTGATTTCTTAGCCCATGCTGTCAGTGTCTCTAAAGATTGGTCCAGTGGATGATGGTTATCAGCAATGTCTCTAAGATTTGTTTTTGCTCTGAAAAACCTTTCTGTTGAGTAGGAATCTTATGTATATTACCCGTGCAGAGCTGTTAATTCCTTTATTAGTATATTTGTTAGGGCATTATACTGTATATATGATCTGTGTCAGATTAAAATTATGGAATAAAATGAAAACTTCTGAAGTGTTGCACCTTTGCTTTTGTAAACTTGTCAAATTTGTAGACTTCAAATGTCACAGCATTGTGTTTAATATAAAATTACTCTTTTGTAACATATTGTCTTTGTATTACAATCTCAACTTGAATGTTCACTAGCCTAATATTTGAGTAGACTGGCAGATGTTTTCTGATGGATTAGGCATGCAAAACAGATAAGTAGCTGATAGGCTGTCTGGTGGAGTTTTTGAAAAAATGTAAAACAAAGTGCAGGTACAGATGAATGAAGTACCAGACATTCCCTGATGACCTGGAATGAATGAAAACCTTCACCGATATACTGATAGGCTTTCGGTGTTGGGCACAAACCTGCTACCAGCATATCTCCATGGAGTTGACGGTGGTGGAGAGTTCAGAACATCTGGCACTGGTGTCATGTGGGCCCAGACAGGACACCGTGAATGCGGCATTGTGTGGAGGACCGACAGAGAAACTGGAATGAGCTTCTCAGATGGGTCAGCATGGAGGCCCAAAGAGATAGTGAGAGAGACAATCTGAATGAATAAACAGAGTTCCCTCTTACAAGTCTGCAATTTCAGGAGGAAGAGGAGCTCTGGGCTCTGTTTCACTCATTCTCTTTCTGGCTCTCTCTCTCTAATGTTTCATATTTTTTAAATTGTATAATTTATGGATTCTAATATGATATTTAAACATTTGAATGTGATTAAATATACTTGTGTTCCAATTGTAGAAAACTGGCATTTGATATTGAGGAAACCCAGCCAACATTGCAATAAACCTTAGTCAATTGTAGAAGCAGTTTTCAATGCGCCACAAATGAAAACAAGGCAACTGTGTCACACTTAAAAAAATTACCTATTTGTAATATGTAAACATGTCATTTTAAATATGGTCTGTGAATACATCCTATGGACTGTCCGTTGATCATTTCAGTCTTGTTTTCATTTGTGTTAAATTTAATATGTCCATATTTAATAAGTCCATAACTGTGGTTAACATTATTACATTGTACTATATTACAACAATTGTAATAAAATACTGTGATATACTTAATAATAACATGACTCGTGTTATGTGTTATGTTACTGTATTTTTTTATTTCATGATTTGTTGTATTTCACAAAATTATGTAATTTTATAAATGAAAGGTAAAACATTTGGTATATTCTGGAAAATCATTTTTAGCATTTATCAGTATAATGCATTTTTGTGCAACAAACAGATTGAAATGGCGGTAATAGTGTTATGTTACAATAAAAGTGCAATCACTCGCAGTTATCTTTACTGTAAGGTGCTGCTAGTCGTTCACTTTACTTGATGCATAGAGTACAACACAATGAGCAATGGAATAGGGAAGATCCACTTGACTTAGACAAATAAAAACGTATAAAAATAAAACCACTTCTTTTCTCATAGAAAAACATGGAAAACTACCAATAGTATTTCATGTGAACGACCAAAAATACTCTATATTTACATCTCACAAGTTCTCTTGAATGCAAAGTCACTATGCCAACCTCCTCATACTTTCATGTGCGTTTTTTCTCTATTTTTCAAACGTTGTAAGGCCTGCCCTGTCACTTATGTCATTATTCTATGTGACATCAGCAGGAGATGCATTTCCTTCCTGTCGTGGGTGTGAAAACAAGGTTCCTCTTTGCAGAAATGCTGTTCTGACTTGAGCAACTGTAGGCTGTTGGGAAGTTCCTTTGGTTACAGGCATTCTTGGCTGACAGATTGGACAGATTGGTCAGCACTTTACTTGGTTGTACCTGTGTTGCGAGGTCAATCCTGTTGTCCCCATATCACAGAGTCCTGTCTGTGCCCCTCAAATCCAAATCCTTTAGAACGTTCCAAAATGCTTTTTTTCTTGGACGTCTTCCTCTTTATTTCTGGGGAAAGGGGACTAAAAGACCTATCTGCTGCATAAGGAAATGACAAAGATGTTTTCTTGAAGATACTGTCGATTGTAGGATAACTCCCCTCAGTTTCTATGTCCATGGGTTCCCCTGTCTTTGGCTTTATCTCTGAGCTGGTATACATGCTCTCCCAAGGCTCTGGTTTGATATGTCCTTTGCGCTCTTTACCTGTAGAAAGTGAACTGGTTATTTTACATGTCATGTTTGGATCTTCTCCGTCTTCTGCCTTGAAGTGCTTGCTCTCGTGCACACTCAACAGCACTGCTGATTTACATACCTTTGAGCAATACCTGCAATTGTGTCTTTCACCTGACTTTTCTAGATGTTTTTTCTCATGACTTTTCTTGGTGGCAAGGTAAAGGAATCGCTGTGGGCAGTAAGAACATCTATAACGCTTTTCCATGCTCAGGCTAGGAGACGTCACATCTGAGCTGAAACAGGAGCCATCCTCGGTGCAGCTCTTGCAGATAAAGTCACCACTATCCTCTCCAGTGGGCCCAGCTGTGCTGGATGTGTCTTCAGGGGGACATTGTTTACCACATATTCTGCATTGTGGCTGATGGCAGCTGATGATGTGCATGCTGAGGGAGGTCTGGCTAGAGAAAGAACTCTCACAGCTATGGCAGGGAAAAGCTTCCTTTTGGCTGCTATGCCTTGGCTCCCTCCTGACCCCATAGTTGTCTGCTGAGATCCTCTCATCTGGACAGAACGGTGTTTCTCTGAAGTCTTCATTGGCTTCAGGTGACAAGGGCCTAGTGTAGCATCTCAGATGTTTCATCCTTGTTCGTTTTCCTTTCAGTTTCTTACTCTTCTTTTTAGGTCTATATGTGTAATAGGGACGCCATAGTTTGTCGGTTTCAGGATCATTTGGGTCATCACATGTTTTATTTTCTGTAACTGAGGTTGTGAGTTCTGCCCTCACCCTCAAACTTGGACTTCCAATACTCTCCTCTGTAGGGCTTCTTTGACCTATGCCCTCTTGTCTCCAGCTTTTCCTTTTCCTCTTCTTTGGAAATAGCTTTGAGCCTTTTATTTTTCGTCGAACAATTGCCTCATTGCCAATTTTCACTGTTATTTGGCAGAGGGGAAGGACTTGGTTGTCAACTGATGGGCCTAGACATGCAGGCTTAGCAATGTACGTTTCTGTCTTTTCAGTAGGCGGTTGATCTGCTGTTATGCTCCCAGGTCTCGCTTGCAGCAACTGATTAGCCATGTCCTCAATGGTTTGTGCTGCTGCTGACAGTTCACTCAGCTTGCTCAACCCTTCGAAGGAGCATACGGATGGTATGTTGAGGAATGGAAGAATGTCTGTTCTGTTTTCTGCGTTTTTCTCTGTTGGAGAATCTCTGTCACTTCCATGCGTAATCAGAGAGGACCCTGTGTTTTTCTGTATTGCTTTTGAAGAATCTGTAAATCTGTAGCTGAAGAGCGGTGACCCTTTCCCATCAAATCCAGACTTTTTCCTGAAATCAGTAGAGAGGTGTTTCAGGGGTTGGTCTGTCTCAGATGGCACAGGAAATCCTACGTTTTGGTCACACGGTTTGTTAAAGCTGATGCGAGGCTTTTCTGATGCCATAATTTTCGGAGTGGCCATGAATGTCACTGGCATTGAAAATAAGGACTGACCACTAACAACATCTGAATTAGTTGTCGGTACTGTGCTGTCAAAAAGAGTGTTGGGCGAACAGCTGCCCAGAGGTGCACTGTAGGACTCATCATTGCCCTCGATCCCTTCAGAGTATGTCTGACTGTATGACTTGTATCGTTTCTTTCCAAACTTCATTGGGAGAAGCCTGTAAAGCTTTATGGGGTAGACACTACTCTTGAATCCACCATTTGCTGATTTTTTATTGACAGCCAGCTGTGGATCAATGCCATGAAAGGTCTTCTGGTGATTCTTGAGGATGTAATAAGTCAAGAAGGTCTCCAAGCAGAAAATGCACTGGTACCGGCGTTCCCCGGTATGCCAGATCTCATGCTTGGTGCGGTATTCAGCCAGAGCAAAAACTTTGTTGCAGTAGTGGCAAGGATAAGCTCTATGCCATGAGTGCACATTCTCATGTCTTTTTAGGCTAGAAAGTGTCACATAAGCCCGTTTGCATACAGAACATTTATAAGTCCTTGAAGTGCTATTTGTTTTTAAGGTCCCATTAACTTGATCCTGAGACATCTCAAGGGGACTAGTCAATGTGGGTTCTAAATTTAAAGAGATATGGAGATCCGGTGGAGGTAAAGAGTGTTGTGTGGTATTTGCATTAGATGTACCGTTAGAGACTGGGACTCTCAAAGAATCTTTATTATTTGTCTCTAACTCAGATGGGCCTTTTAGAGATTTCACACAAACCTGCTCGTGATTGCGCAATCTTTTCAGATGCATGAACTTTTTACGGCAGTACTTGCAAAACAAATGACTGACAAATCTCTTGTGTATTTGCATGTGAATGGTGAGAAGTGCTGAGTCGCTAAAGGTCTCGGGGCATTGCTGGCAGCTGAAGGTGGAGACATTGGGTATAGTCTGAGGACTGAGGCAAGGTGGCTCTGCATCCTGAGAGGGTGTAATGTCAAGTGGTGGCAACAGATCAAGACTGGAATGTATCTCTGGTGCTGCATCTGAGGACAGCTGGGAGGAAGATAATGGAGCAACAGTAGACTTTTCCACTGCAGATGTGCCTCTAAAAGTGGGCACAGTTGCAACTGGCTCACTTGAGAGAGGCGGAATACCGTTACCATGTATACGACGCTTCTTTATAGGTCCAAGTCTATTGGTAACCAAAGTCTTAGCTGGAGGCACGACAGGCATGGTGGTTCTGTTATCATTCTCCTGGTTAACCTCTTTAGATTCTTGCCCCTGGCTCACTGCATATGAGTGCTCAGTTAGGGCATTGGCAGGCTCACTCTCTGTGGGTGATATGCTTGTATCTTGGGAGCTAGAAGGAAGATGCCCTTCCTCAAGTCCCTCAGTAACTTTGTTACGGTGATCCAGTGTAGTAAATGGGTTGTTTACTGCCTCAACCTCAGTAATGGAGAAAGCATTGGTGATCCTTGGGCCTTTAGAGCAGTCTAACTCCTCAGGCTTGAGGGTTTCTTTTTTCAGTGTGCATGTGTCTGCCAACTTTGACTGACTGTTCGATCTTCCGCAGCCTGCAGAGGCTTGGCCTTGCAAGAGACCAGAGCTCTGCCTTTCAGAGTCTAGCAATTTCTCCAGAAAGGGAATTCCTAAACGCTTTCCAGCTGCCACCAGAGACCTGCTGTCCTCTGTACTACTTGACTCCACTCTGGCATTGTAGATGAAGTTCAGGATGCTAGCAAAGACCTCAGATTTCAGGTCTGTTAGCTCCAGCACCTGGCTGGATGTGTAGACCTCAGGCGTTTTGAATGCATTACGAAAATATCCACTTGAGGCAGCCAGTATGTTGCGGTGAGCCCGGAATTTGACATCCTCTACGACGATTATTACGTCACAGAATAGGCCTCGTGAACGTTGTTCACTAAGATGACTGAGGACAGCTTGGGGGTGGGAACTGTCCACCAGACCAAGAGTGCTGGGGTTGACCACAGTCATCTGCAGAGGAGAAACAAACAGGTAAAAACAAAATTTAAAAAAACTATATTTTAATCTAGGTAAAAAAATAAATAAATCACAGATACTTGTGTTTTACTGAGAATGTACTAAGGTATTCAGTATACTTAAGTCACTGTTCAATAACAAGTCAATAACATTCAATAACAAGACACTGTTCATGGATGATGATGACTTAAAGGTATAGTTCACCCAAAATTTTTTATTAATTTCCCAACCTCACGATGTGTTGTTCTAACCCTGTATGCCATTTTTCCTTCTGCAGAGCACAAAAGAAGAAACTTCATTGTGGTCCACAGAAGAATGAAATGGGTTACACTTTATTTTAAGGTGTCATTGTTACAGTGTAATTATACCTTTAAGTACGGAGTAATATTAATTAACTATAAGGTTAGGTTTAGGGTTACTTGCATGTAATTATCCATAATTAATTGTTATTATAATAGTAAGTACATGTAACCTGTGTAACAAAGACACCTTAAAATAAAGTGTTACCATGAAATGCATAAAGGTTTGGAACAACATTAGGGTGAGTAAATCTAAATCTAGGGGGAAAGAATTTAACCATGTTAAACAAATACATATTTGACCACAACATGACATTGAACTATTAATAAAAGGACAGTAGGAGACATTTTAAACCACAGAATGAAAAGAAAAGTTTAATTATTAGATGACTCCAATCTAATCATATCAAACCACTAGATGGCAGCATGACTTAACTCTTAAGCCGCTTGTTTCACCATCATGGCATGTCTATAAAGTAGTAATCAAATGAAGCCAGTGTAGTTAGTATAATATACAGAGTTTAGCAGATGTGGTTAGCTCATAACATCAACAACCAAACTGTAATATATTCAATTGTTATACACAAATATTGATAATGTTATGGTGCATAGTGCAAAGATATTTCATCTTACATTTGATGTTGTTGTGATGCAAGGAAATGAGGTAAAGATGAAGCCAGTAGAGATTTATTACTGAGGATGTTTGCGTACTAACATGACAGTCTTCATACTACCCTCATGTCTTCTCCTCATCTTACTACCTTGATCTGAGCTCCCTTAAAAGCTCTCGTTTATTTATTTTTGCTCTCAAGATTACAGAAGCATACTTTGTACAAGGTAAGCACACATAGATGCAACAATTGCACAGAGAAACAAAGAAAAGCACTTAAAGGAAAGCAAAAATATGCATAAATACAGTCCTTCAAACAAAATGTTTTCTACACCAAAATTTTAAATATAAATACAGGCTAAAAATAGACTTATTAGTCAGATAACCCTGTCATCAACCAATTTCATCCTTTGCTATACCTGGCAAAGTCATCAAAGAGAGTCTAGACTGAGCAAGGGTGTGATGTTCCATACATGATGATTAATTGAGAATGCTCATTTTGTCTGCTTGAGGAGCTAGCACCTGGGCTGTGGGAGATGGCTCACCTGGCAGCATTAGAATAGTTTAGTCCATTACATGTGATACACAGAAATACATCAAAATGAATACGAATGAAAAATGGTTTATTATCCAAATTATATTTGGATAAAAATATGAGGTAGGTATCGTCTGACTGGGGTCTGTTGTCAGAAATAACCAGTCATGAATTTATATTGTGCTTTATATGTTGGTCCTGGATGTCCACCAGTCTTAGTCACTGAATTAGACAGACCAGCTCTTTTCAAAATCCTGCCCTGCAAATAAACCACTATACCATTAAGACCACTGTAATCTGAGACAGAAACACATGAAAGGATTGACAGGCAGAAAGTGTATTGAAGTATTTTTGACTAATCAAAGAATATGACAATATTCTGACAATCCGTTTTTTGTTTTTGTTTTTTTGTATGTCACAGAGACATACAAGTGTGTAATATATCAGAACATAGTGTAATATATCAGAACATCAGTTAATTCAGATCTGTCAGGTAAAATGGCTATTTTCTGAGTACCATTAAAAATTGTGAGCCATGGTATAGTTCAAGAATTGGACAAACAATTTTGTAGCAACTAGTAGACTTCCTGTTTTACTGAATCTTCCCCACCCTTCTATATCCTGTTTCAATGGCATATTAAAATCTTCTTCAACTCGCATTAAAAGCTGCTTGGTCAATATCCTATAAATAAGCCAAGATGATAGCAAGATCTCAATTGGTGATGTGTTTTAAACAACGTAAGCAAAAAATAATAATAATAATTCTGATCTACCAGCAGACTAGGACCTGCAAAGTGCCTCAAATAGTTTTTGTCACAGACCTATGCACTTTTATCTCGATTTGGTATTTAGTTTTAGGGCAGCGTGGTTCACTGAATAATGACTTGTGTTTGGAATGATGACTTGTTGCTCATCATTGCTCTTCGCATGAAGGACACACTATGATCCCCATTGTCTACTAGAGGAAGTGAGCAAGAATCCATGGCTGGGAAAGTGCTGTCCTCTACCAGCACTTCCACTGAGTAAAATATATGGCTCAAAATCAAAATCAAGGCATAATTAATGCCAGGACCACATTATACAAATGGTCAACATGGGCTGTAACCCAGCACTAGTAGGGAAATGGAACAGGTGGAAGCAGTGGCACTAAATGAAACTGATGTAGGCTATTTTTGAATGCATCTAGATGGATATTTATGCATTTGATGGACTCTTTAATCCAAAGCGGCATGCAGTGGATTCAAGGTGTACATTTCATTAGTTAATGCTGTCCCTAGGAATGAAACACATTTCCTTGGTGTCACTTGCACCATGCTCAACTGTTTGAGCTACAGAAATGCTCAATGGTCAACCATAAAAATAGCTATTCAAGAGATAATGTATTTACCAGCTGGATTTACTTTGCTGATGTGTTCCTGACTAGACAAGCTTCAGCATGTTTGTCATTGGTGAGTCTGCTGTGCTTCTGTTAGCAATGTTTCTTTGGTATGGTTTTCTTGTTTGAGCGATGTTGACCTGGTCTAACTCATGAATATTAAAGTTCATGCTGACGTTGCTTAACCTTCATAGAGTGTGACAAAATTAATATTAATAAGTTAAACTGGTTAGGTTGCGTTAGGCTTAACTTGGCTCTGACTGCTGCAATGAGAAGACTTTTGCCTTCTGGCAGTCTAGATCCTTAAGGCTTCTATTGCCATTCATTTTCAGTGTTATTTCACCTTCAAGCATCTGTATGTTCCTGAACAAATTACTCTTCCTGATACTCCACTCAAAAATGGTGCTCCACTCATTTGCTCACCCAAACTTGTTGCAAGTGTATGACTTTTTTTGTCTCCTGAACATTGAATAATGATGGAGCAAACAACATTGGAGCCCATTGACTTTATGGGCAAAAAACAGAGGCATTTCTCAACATATCTTCTTTTATGTTCCATAGAAGACAAAGTCACAGAGATTTGGAACAACGTGAGGGTGAGTAAATGATGGCAGACTTTATTTTGGGCTGAAGAATCCCTTTTAAACAAAGAATACAGAAAAAATCAATCCAAAAACAATAACAACATGACCTGATACATCATTATTTCAAGTTATTTCCTGGATTTAGGCTGTCAGGAAAATATCAAGTTTTTTTTTTAATTATTATGATTATTTATTATAACTTATAAAGATATTTAATAAATTTGTTTTCTACACAAAGCTCTATAATTTTGAAATAAAATGTGAAATGAAAAATACCTGTAACAACTATTTTATTTATTTATGGCTATATCTATATTTTATTTCTAACAACAGCAGACTTAAATACATGACATGCCGTAATTATGATTTCCTTACTCTGAGATCTTACCTGGTGCACTCGAAGGCAACAACAGACCAGGCAGACACTGGAGCTATATACAGTACAAACAAGAACTAATGAGGGAGCAAAACACAGCTGAACACAATTAGGTCATGAGAGGGAAACATTTGGCAGAGACAAAAGACTCAAGATATTCAAAATAAAGAACATGGTTAAGCAAAAACAAGACATAATAAAACAGATACTGTCTGTTATTGACAGTATTTGTATAGCATATGCAGAGTTGATTTTTTTATTGTCCTTTTCAAATTTGTCTTCTGTCAGTGACCAAGTGCATGAAACTTGTTTGACTCTTTAGCTGACTAATCTACATAGTAGCACAATGAGGAAATGAACAAAGGTCAGATTCTACATCTTCCTGGTGGTAGAGGAACACAAAAGCTTTTGACTATCTATCCTAGCAAGCTGACCCATTTCTGCTTCTCAATATCTATTTCCAGTTGACTGACCTGCTGCTGCAAAATGGATATATGTCAGATGCAGCAGCGCTCATGGCTAATGCACCATCAAAGTATAACAGATACTACGTGGAGGGCAGCAAAATTCTCAAAGCGAATGCAGTTTTTAATATTGATTGTTTTTTTCTTTTGTCTCTCTTCTGTCTTGCTCTTTTTCTGTATGATGCCCCTTTTTCTGTGCGATGGTCATGGAACGTCCACATTATTATTCAAATGAGTCACTGCAATGTCATTTTTAGGCATTTTGTGGCTCATAAAATAAAAAATGTAGGTGTCGAACAACCTTTTTAATTGCCAAATATGCACAATTGCTTTTTAGACGCATGCTCAGATGTTGGTCATTTTAACCTTGCATCAATCCAATGGATGGTCCAAAGGGAATCAATCATTTGTAGAAAGTTACACTTTGTTATTGTGGAGCATTTGCAGTAAATTGACTGTGTTCAAGTATGTATTTAGCATAAACGCTCTGCAATGTGCAGACGTTTTGTTTTTACAGTAATGTATGCGTGGCAGGCGATAAGGTAGAGGTTGCGTGTCTCTGTTGAGAGGTTGTTTTCTTTCAACAGAGTGGCCATTTTGAAACCACGACAAAAAGCATCTTGGAACAAAGTAAAATGGCCGCCTGTAATGTTCTATTAGACAGTAGAGGTTGAACTTGTTCGTACTTGCGATTATAGATTTTAGAGTCTAAATTCTGAGAACATTATTAATTATTAATATTAAAATGACTGACAAGCAAAGCCTTGTCTGCTCAGCGCTCAGTTTCTGAACAGATAAACTAGTTTAGAAGAACATTTCCTCAGGCTGTTCTGTGGTCGCCCTGATGCATTATGCGTTGCTCATAACGAGAAAGGAAACAACCAAACTGCAAAGAAGACATCTAACACATATCTGCCTCTGCTGATCAAAAACATCATGACACAGCATTATTGTTCAGCCTGTACCTTTACAGACCATTAAACAACCCAGTTGAAACAGTCTGGATGTAACAGCGTGCCAGATTTGTTTGTATGATGCTGCCGAATATCTATTTTAATCTGTACTGTTTGTGTATGATTGCACTAAACGGGAGAGGCAGACCTCTCTTAATCGCTGGGAAAACATCCGTCTGCTCCCTGTCTGACAGGCCTCCGTTGTCACGGCAACATGCTGTGGCGCAGCACTTATTGGGATTTGTATGAATGGCGACTGTGCAGGCAGTTGTGTTTTCCGTCTAGAGAAAAACGGACCGTTCTTACAGATTGCGCCATGTTGGATAGCCCCAATAGCATGTAGCAGAAGCTGTGGATAATCGCTGGGGATCACTGTTATCTGTATTGGTGTGTGTGTGTGGGTGTGCAAGTGTGTGTGTTTAGTAGACTAGTACGCAGTCAAAATCACAGAGCTGGATGGCAATGCTAATTTAAGTTGAAGGGCCCTTTTACGTGAAAAAAGAATGACACGAAATTTAAATGTGCTATTTGTTATTTTCAGTTGTCGAAGCTTTCGTTTAATGCCGTAAGGCAATTTATATAGGCGTGAAATGGCATTTGTTGTCTGTGGTTTTATCTACCTGCCACACCCTCAACATTGACTTACCATACCGGATGAGCGAAATGGCGGAAAAATAAAAATCCCCTGCTTTCCCTCAAACTATTAAGTACAAAATGAGAGAAACATTTGCCTACGAGTATGAAATGTCCAGTCAGACAAAGAACGAAACATTAGCTTTCATTTTTACAGATAAAACCACATGAGTTTTGATGCGCTGCCCTGCAAAAAACGGGCTCGACTGTGTCTGTTTGAAACTGGAGGGAAAAGCATGCTGAACGTACCTTTATTTCAGTTAATCAGAGAAAGCGCTTCAGTGGACGGAGAGCGGAAAACATCGCTCACGCCTTCCTTGTTCCTGCGATCCACTGATGGCTGGAAAGAGATGTTTCGTTTGCAGGCGAAAGTATTACAGCTTTTTTTTTTTTTTTTTAAGATTCAACTCGTCACTTGCTGCTCTCTGCTGCGATCGCAGTCTCTCCTATAAGTCTATCCGGCTTGCTCTCTCTCACACACACACACTCGCTCTCTTTTTGGTTCACCCTAGTCCCAGTGCCCTCTCTGCGTGAGACACCCAGTCCAGAGGTGGCAGGGGGCATCAGTCCGCTATAGGTCTCGTTCCTTCCGTACGCTCGCTAGGTGGCCACAAGGGTCTTTTTGCCCACTATGGAGTTTATAAATAGTCAGGCAGGGCAGCTCTGCTGCTGTCTGTGCATTATTAGCAGCGGAAAAGAGATGCGGTGTGCTAGCATGCACTGCAACTTCATTAACCACTGCAAAAGGTTAGCCGGAACAAGAGCTTGTGGGGAAAACGGATCAGCGTGCTAACACGTGAGAAGCGCTTGCATGCCGTGCGAGGTGGATGCAGCAACGCAGCCACTGGTGTCAAAACAAAAACGGCACCTGGCGCGAGGCAGCTTTTGACATTTTCTATCATGTAGAATAAATAATGGCGGTACGGGTGGTGCTATTTCAGATGAGCCCCCCCTCACTCCTCCTAAAAAAGCTTATGAGTTTAAATTGGGTGTGAGAGAAAGAACGAGAGCGAGAGAGAGAGAGAGCGAGAGAGACTGCACAGTCTGCTTCTCCATCGCACATGTATGATATCAAACAGAAGGAGGGCGAGCAGCTGAGGAGAAAGAGAGGATGAGAGAGTGCATGAGCAAGCAGAAATGGTTGATTTGAGACAAGGACAGGAAGACGTGGGGAAGACAACATGGCGGACAGCTAGAAAGAGGTTTTAGCGAAAGGTTAAGAGGATAAGACATTGAACTGAGATACAGACGCTGACGGAGAGTGAGAACGCATAAGCATCGAAGAGAGAATGAGAGATCAGGAGGAAGTGGAAAGGTGATGGAGGACAGTAGGTTCACGTTCAACATGGCTGCTGATTGATGCAAAGGGATGCCGAGGCAGCTTTTGACATTTTCTATCATGTAGAATAAATAATGGCGGTACGGGTGGTGCTATTTCAGATGAGCCCCCCCTCACTCCTCCTAAAAAAGCTTATGAGTTTAAATGCACAGTCGCACACATGCTCGTGTTCTTCGTCTGCCCCTCGCCGTGGAAAGGTGATGGAGGACAGTAGGTTCACGTTCAACATGGCTGCTGATTGATGCAAAGGGAGATGCGGCTGTTCTGCAGAGCACGAGAGAGGGAGGAGATGGGTGGGAGGGAATGGGAGGTGCGGTTTCACATTCCATCTGCATGGGTTATTATATTAGTCATGGCCCAAACTGGGTATATCTTTATTCAGTGTGAAGACTGCAAATAAATACTGTCCATAAATCATGTGAATACCTATAGTAATTTTTTTTAATGTTTTTTTTTTTTCACTTTTTTTTCTGTAAAGCTTCAGTTTTCTAGTATATTCAGAATCAGAATGAGCTTTATTGCCAGGTATGTTTTCACATACGAGGAATTTGTTTTCATGACAGAAGCTTCCGCAGTGCAACAGAATGACAGCGACAGTACAAAAACACAGATAATAAAAGAAGAATAAAAAATAAGTAAATAAGGAATAACAATATATAAACCGACAATTGTATGTGCAGGTATATTACAATAGACAGTTTTGTATGTACAGGTATATTATGTGCAAATTTGAGGTGTAGACTAAGTATGTGTGTTAGATAAATAAGTGTATGAGTGTATAATTAGTGTTGTGTGTTCCACAGTTATTGTCGAGAGATCTTAATCATTTTAATTGAGATTTTAATCATACTAATATTAAAAATGTAATATTATTACTAAAAGTTATATGAATATTTTTTCTCACTAAAAAAAGTTTAGGCCTACTCATAACATCAATTGTACTAAAATATATGATTTATATGAGATGACTGCAGTCATATCAGTAGCCTAAAAAACTTTTCCACATATGCGTCATCGTCATCTGACTGCCAATATGGCATTTCCACAATGGCACTGGTAACTGAAAATGATTTATTTTGCATGATGCTGCACCCACAGCTCTAGCGTCAGCATCCAAGATGGCACAGGAGATTATACATACTACTTGAACTTTAATGAATCACATTAAAATCCAATTATAATGGACACTGTATGGAAATAAGTTCCTTGTAATCTGAGATCTAAGACCACTGGTGACAAATCTTATTTGCATTCTTTTTGTAATTTAATGCAGCATTTTCATTATAAATTACATTATCAGCATAACAAGTGTGAGCTGAACAAAACCTGATGATCATGTTCTCCAGCATAATTTGAGAACAGCCCAAACGCCTTTTGTGCTTCTGTAACAAATTAAACTTATCTTACTTTAAGTCTTATTGTTACCAAAGAGTTATTTTTTGGGTAATCTTGTTTTAAACAGCTTACCAACCATCAATTCAATAAAGCATGGGCAAAACATAAGACTCTCAGTGATAAATGCATGTATTACTAGACATATAAACTTCAAGCAAACATTGTTCAACCCCACAGCACAATGAACAGCATATCGAAAGGTAAGTAAATTGAGTCCAAAAGGCAAGTGCTGATATCAGTCCATGAGTCCTATAAAGGCACAGATATCCAAATACCATCAATTAGAGTCCACAATAAAGAAACAGTCCAAAAAGAAAACAATAATCCCCGCAAAAAACCAAGGTGTAAAAGAGGAGAAAAAAACTCGATCAGTCTCACCCACGTTCTCTTCTCAGGGATTTCTAGATCCCACCTGCAATGCTCCAGGAAAAAGGGAAAAGAAATCCACAAACAATCCCCGACAGAGAAAACATCCTTGGTCACTGAAACTTCGGCCTCAACCTCCCAATTCAGGTAATCCTCCAGTCAATGGCCAGATAGATCTTAAATCCATGGCACTGGCCCTAGTGAGAGCAAGGCATTTCCCAGCACCTTTGTTTGCCAGCCTCTCAGAACATGCCGCCTATCACTCCATGTGCCAACACCTTAAAACCAAAATGGCCACCAGTTACCACTTACTTAAATAGGGGCCTTTTACAATATGGCAAAATCTCTCATGCATTGATCTGGACCCTGGATCATATCTTTAAGCTGTTCCTCTACCTCAGTGAGGTACTCCGTGGGAAGGAATGCCCCCAAGAAGGCTCTTTTAAACTCAACCCAGTTATGGATCTTGTTCCTTTCTGCCAGCCACCAACTCCTGGCTGGGCCAATAAGAACAGCATTTAAAGTGGCGACCAGTTCGGTGTCCGACATGTGTCTGAGCGTAAAAAAATTTTCACAACGTTCCACAAACTCCATTACATCATGCGTTTCTCTAGTTTCTCCAAACCTAGGAAATTCTAAATTTATTGGGGGTTTAGCATAGGAAGCAGCTGGTACAGATGTATACATTCTCTCACTATCTAAATTCTAAATTTATTGGGGGTTTAGCATAGGAAGCAGCTGGTACAGATGTATACATTCTCTCACTATCTAAATTACGTAAACAACGCTGATTACATCGATTACACTCTTGGGTACTCTCCAAAATGGAGGAAGACGTAACTCGGGGGAGAAGAATAGTTGAATAAATTGTTATTTTTGTTTTCTTGGCGCTCAAAAAGTATTCTCGTAGCTTCGCAAAATAGAAGTTGAGCCACTCATGTCACATGGACTGTTTTACCGATGTCCTTACTACGTTTCTGGACCTGGGAACATTACAGTTGCGTTGCTGTCAGAGAGCTCTCATATTTCATCAAAAATATCTTAATTTGTGTTCTGAAGATGAACGAAGGTCTTGCGTGTTTGGAACGACATGAGAGTGAGTAATTAATGACAGAATTTTCATTTTTGGGTGAACTATCCCTTTAAGGTTACAGAAATTCCTTTTAACTATAAACTACAAGATAATTAAAAATACTGGTAAAACACCTGTGAAAAATGTAATAAACAGAAAATTCCTTGATATTTTTTACAGACTTTACTAAGAGTTTATGTTTAATAAGCCATATATTATTCACTATTAATAGCATGATAATAAATACAGTAATAAAATACTGTAGCTTCTATATTGTTTTTATATTTTTGTGATATTACTTTGTCTTTGCGTCCTTATTTATTGTTTTGTGTATACATTTTAAAAATGTATATGTGTATTATATATTTTAATATATGTTTTTTTTTAAACAAACTTACAAAATAAAGGATGTTCTAGGTGTTTTCTTTATCAAAGCTGGCAGTATTTCTTCCCTGGAGTGACAGCACATTTTTACTAGTATATTCTAAGAATATTTACACGAGAGGCTGAGTAGATTATAGATAACATTTCTATTTCAGTTTAGGGCACTTCCTGCTAATATTGCCTGAACTCCTAATAAAAACGGAAGTTGAAGACTATTATGTTGTAGCAACTGAAAAAATGGTTGCAGTGAATTTTTCTGCAGTGCGACATACTGCTTCTAAATAACCTCGGGGTGTAAGGAGTTCTGCCATACCAGCCACAGCACAGTCATCACTGAATCATATCAACTATGCAGTGAACCGTTAGCGGACAAGTGCTGCATAGCTGAAGTACTATTGTTCTTTGTCACTCAATAATATGTGGGCTGTGGCCCTGAAAGCATCAAAGAAGCTAACACATCAGAGGCCTGCTCATAGCATGAATCTTCCACTCAAGGCCAACATGGCCTTAAGTATAACGTATAAAAGTGAAAGAAAACAAACTGAACACTATGATAAATCGCTCTGACGATCAAGATGAGGCCTAGGTCAATATGTGGGCCGCTGTGTTTCGTAATGAATTATAGATGTAAACTTTCCCGCTCGTGAAACCAAATTCTAGCAGTGAGCTATTCAGCTCAAATGTGAATACACCAAAGACAAACAAATGAAAATCAAACATGAATATCACATACATATAACCACAATAATATTGTCGTCTTGCTGGAGCAAAAACATAAAGGCAGGCTAGTTTTACATTTCCTGCTATCAAGTGACTAAGAGCTCTTTAAATAACGCAGTAAGATTAAAATCCCTTTACCAACCTGACGTTTGTTCATACCGCTCCTCATAATCGAGATCGTCTTTCCTCTGGTCCCTGTCGGGGCGATTAAATGTGCATCTGTGCAAGGAACTACATTGACGTGCCCCCTGGTGGTCATCATGCAGAAAACTCAGTACGTGATCCAGTCCTGCAATTTGTAGTTATGCATGATTTTTTTGACTATTTTACAATATTTCATGTTGTGACCATTTAAAAGTTCCACAGTTATATAAATACCTAGATTATAGTGCAGGTAACATTTAGTTTTATGCTGTTTACAATGTTATTATGTCACTATTACAGTAAGCCCCACCTTTATTGGAACATAATCAAGAGAAACGCACTCAAACGATGTGTCTCTGGATGGATTCCCACAGTATATACTCAACAACAAGCTTACACACACACACAAACACACTCATTTCGCTCATGACCACTCGATCGTCTCGCTAGTCCCACAGCGGAACACTTTTAGCGCATCTTTTTAGTCAGCATTAATGGACAACAGCTCACAATCTCTCTGTGTGTTAGTAGAGTGAGTAAGAGAGCGAAAAGAGTTTCAAGTGAGCGGGGCTGATATATATACCTGATCTATTCCTCCTCCTCTTCCATATTTGAGCAGTTGTAGATGTAAACAGTCTGGCCCAGGGTGAGATCAGTTAGTTCTGCCATGGTTGAGAGGACAGCGAAGGATAGAGACTCTGCAGCACAGCTTCTCCTTCAGGGCCAGATCAGCTGCTCTCTCTCAGCAGTACTTCCTCTGTGCCTTTGTGTGTGTGTGTGTGTGTGTGTGTGTGTGTGTGATTGAGTGTCAAGGCCGGCCAAAGCAGCGCCTCTCTGTTATTCTCTCAGCCCAGCAATCGTTCCACAGGCCTCTGTCACTGCTGCGTCATCGAGTTGCTGTACTGGCTCTAGAGAGGGAGAGATGGGAGGGAGGGATTGGAAAAGGGAGGGAGAAGCAACGGAGAGAAAAAGAGGGAAAGCTGGGCTTCCTCTCAAACGGTTTTGAAACGGTTACAAGCTCTGGACTCTGTAGATAATTCTGTCAGGATGAGCACAGATGAATAATTTAATTCTGTTGTGGGTGTTTGCTAAGGCAAGTATCACTATTACTATATAGAAAGAAATTAATTGGCATTAAGAGGAAATTCACAATAAGACACATTTAGAAAGTAAACGGTGTCTGATTACTAAATGCATATTATTGACAGTGCTGGTAGTAACTGATTTGATGTAATCTGGATTAGGTAACCATATTCCAAAAATTAAGTACTTGTAATTAGAGGCAAGGCAAGTTTATTTATGTAGCACATTTCATACACAATGGTAATTCAAAGTGCTTTACATAAAAGAAAAGAAAATAATAATAAATAATCACAACAACAAAACAAGGAATTCAAAAACTTTGAAAATGATTTAAAAATTGATTTAAGAGGTTTAAATGAATTTTAAAACTAACTTTTGAGTTAAAGGAATCAAGGAGAAGATCAACAGAGTCTGCAGAAATGCTTGGTGTTAAAGATATAGCCTCCATAAATAGCACACTAGTGTTTTCGTTAATGCATCTCTTTCTGACAGAGACAGATCTAGATTCAGTGGTAACAGAGATCAATATATTAAAGAAAATACAGAAGTGATCAGATAGTGCTACGTCCTTAATAACAATGGATGAAATGTTTAGACCTCTACTGATGATTAAATCTAGAGTATGTCCACGATTGTGTGTGGGTTCATGCACATGCTGAATCAGGTCAAAAGTGTTTAAAACAGTTATAATTTCTTTTGTAGTTTTGTTTTCTGCATTATCTATGTGAATATTAAAATCCCCTGCAATAGCAAAACAGTCAAACTCTGAGGAAATCATTGATAGCATTTCTGTGAACTCTTCAGCAAAGGCTGGAGAGTATTTTGGAGGCCTGTAAATAATGATAAACAGAATGCGTGGAGCACCTTTCAACACAATCCCTAGATATTCAAAAGACAAGTACTGACCAAATGATACTTGCTTGCATTGATAGACATCTTTAAATAGAGCAGCTACACCTCCACCTCTCCTAACAGTCCTGCAAACACTCATGAAAGTAAAGTTAGGAGGGGCTGTTTCATTGAGGACTGTTGCACTGCAGCTGTCTTCTAGCCATGTTTCGTTTAGAAACATAAAATCCAGGTTGTTTGTGGTTATTAAGTCATTGATTAGAAATTATTTATTTTTTTAGTGAGCGAATGTTTAAAAATGCTAACTTGATGGCATTGCATTTTGTTTCAACAGCAATCTTAGTTTGATGTATAATAGGCCGCAGATTAGATGAGTCAGCCGTATGGCTTGAGAAGGCCTTAGACTTTCTATCACGTGATAAAACAGAAATAGAGAAAACTACAGGCACACTGGGTTCCTGCTTGGTCTGTAAACATTTGTGAATGTTGCTGCTATTATAGTGGGGACCTGACACATATCACTGAGAGCTGCTATCAATTGTATTTGGTTCACCTACAGCAGATTGAGGGTTTGGGCCCTGGCGTTGTGGCAGCGGCCGGAGAGCTCTCACAGGAGGAGGAAGACGAGCTGGGCCCACAGGCTTTGGTGGTTGTGGGGCCCGCCGTTTTTTAGTTGATATCTGGGGGCTTGCAGCAAAAGAGTGGGAGAGTCTGGTCCCAGCATAAACCAGTTCCTCCATTTTCTGTGAGAAGCTTAGAAGTGGAGATGCTGGAGAGAGGGATAATGTGTCTGGTGAGCGGGGCTGTGGCTCTGGTGTTTCCGGTGGCTGAAATATGTTGTCCTGGCTTCCCTGGCTGTTTTCCAGAAAGTCGTCCTTGGGTGCTGAGTCTTGGAGCTGTTCTGATACGTCACAGTCTGTCTGTGATGAGCTCTGTGGGAAGGGCTCAGCCGGGATGGTGTCCATGAGCAGTGCTTGTTGTGGCTGCGTGGTGTTATCAGTGACCTTGTGGGATGTGTCAACCACATGATGACTCGGAAGCTGATATGAAGTCCTGTCGTCACTCATACTCTGTCCAGGTGTGTGTGTGCCATTCAGGTTGAGTAGTTTGGCACACACTACTGAAGGATGACGGATGGAGAAGTAGATGTTGTCCTTTAGCACTCTTGCACCAAGTTTGTTTAGGTGGAGGCCATCCAGTTTAAACAGTTGTCTATGGCCCCAGAAAAGATTGAAGTTATCGATGAAATTGACTCCTTTTAAGCTGCAGATTCTTTGTAGCCATGTGTTCAGCCCAAGCAAACGTGAAAACATATTAGTTCCTCTTGCTGGGAGTGGCCCACTGATGAACGACTGAACTTTAAGTCTTCGAAGTGTTTCAAAGAGTTCACTGAAGTCCTTCTTAAGGAGTTCTGACTGCTCTTTCCGAATATCATTCTTCCCCACATGGATGATGATTCGATTTGCAGTCTTGTGCTTCATTAGAATTTTCCGAAGTTCCTTGTTCAAATCAGAAACTGTTGCTTGAGGAAAGCAGAAAGTTGCTGAATTTCTGCTACTGATGTTTCTGATAATAGAGTCACCCACTATCAGAGTCGTGGGCTCGGCTGCGCTCTGAGCTGAAAGCCGCTGTCTGCTCGACCTTGAGCGTCTGTTAGTAGCGATGTTAGCTGCTGGCTGATCCGATCCATGTTTAATCACATTTGGGGATTCCTCACCCGCATTCATTAATGCTTCAAATCTGTTCTCAAGATGTATAGGGGGTGGTAGAATACCAGTATTCACAAGCCTTGTCATAGCCGTATCTGGGGTAGAGGATGCTACCACAGCAATACAAGATAATCGCGACAATCTGATGTCTCGAGTGACTTTTGGTCTCGCTCCCTGTTTGTGCCATCGATTAGTGTGACAATCAGTTCCGGCTTGTTCCTCTACACTTGGTATAAACTGTTGAGATTCACTAGATTCATGGGACTCACCGGCTGTATGTTGAGGGGGTCCGTGACGACGGTCTACTGAGTGCTCTGCCTGTTTTGGAAGTTCAGCAAGTAACTTTGTTTCAAGAACCGCAATCCTTTGTAGAAGTTTGCAGTAGTTCATGCAGCAAGTAGATTCAACAGGAGGCATTTTCTTTCTCTTCTGTTTGAATGTAGACAGCTGTGTTTTCCCGTCTCCGGAATGTAAGCTGCTGGCAGTGGGAGGCAAAAGTCTTCTTTTTCGTGGTATTATTCCAGTCCCAGGCAAAGTCTTCTTTTCCGTGGTATTATTCCAGTCCCAAAGAGTTTTTAGTTTTAGTGTTAGTGCCAAAAATGTGTTGTTTGAGCACTGTGCTGATCTGCTGAAGTAAAAATTTTAGAAAAATCTGAGAAAAGTACAGAAATAGGAAGCCAAGCGCAGAGCAGTAAGCAAGAACGTCCGAACGGTAGTGAAGCCGGAAGCAGATTCCTATACTCTAGATTAGAGTATAATACATTTTAAAATGTTCATAATCAGATACAGTTACTTTTTTATGGATTACATAATTACATATTATTTACACAATAGCAGTAAATTATTCATAATTGATTGATTCTCCCTAATTATTCTTTTGTCTCTCTTAAATTTTCATTTTTAAAAATCCTACTGTGTATCATATAATTTAGCTTTGACTATTACAAATGTAAATAAATTTGCAAACCATGCCTCTGAATTTTGGGGGAAAGCACCTCTCAAGCAATTAGATAATAAAAGAAAAATAATTATGCAAGTTACTAAACACTGGTGAAACACTATGTCGTCATCATATCCAGTGAAATTCAATAACTGTTGATTCTCTGGAAAAAATATTTCAAACCTGGAAGACTTTGGACATGTAATGTCATTGTTGTTTTCAAGATTCCCAAACTTTTTTGTCAGTCAAACCCCTCAAAATAAAATGTTTAGGCTATTAGAAATATCTCTAAGAAAGTTATTATTTCAACAATTTACCCACACAATTTTGTTTTTTACAATTATCTGACGTCGTTTAATGGTCACATTGATATGCAGGTAAACAAATAAAACATTTTTTGTTATTATTTATTTTTTTCAAGTTTTTAAATTATTTTTTTTATTTCACATTTTTATGATTTAATTATTAGCTTTTTTTCAACTCACAAACCCACTGCAGTTCTCAAATTAAGCTGAGTTAGGGAAACCCTGGTGTAATGTAATGTTTAATGCATTTTATAATGTTGATGTAAAAAAAATTCTCTCTCTTTTTTCCATTAATATGGCACGTTTAAAGGGGTCATATGATGCGATTTCAATTTTTCCTTTCTCTTTGGAGTGTTACAAGCTCTTGGTGCATAAAGAAGATCTGTAAAGTTGCAAAGACTAAAGTCTCAAATCCAAAGAGATATTCTTTATAAAAGTTAAGAGTCAACCACGCCTACCTAAAACGGCTCGTTCTAACACGCCCCCACATGTCTACGTCACGATGTGGGAAGATTTGCATAACGCCGCCCAAATGTTCACGCAAAGAAAGAAGGCGTAACTTTTATTTTCGCTGTAGTATTGTTGCTGCCGCCGCCGCCATGTCGTGAAAGCGCAGTGTGTTTCATTGTGAAAGCGAAACTACTTTGTTTGGCCTTCCAAAAGAGGACGATATCCGCTTCGTCATACCTGGAGCTGATCCGTCCTGGGGTTGTCACATGTGGTTGCCGCAAGCCCTCCGGACGCTCCTTCGTCGAATCCGCCGGCCACGCCGTTCTCAAACCCGCCCGCCTCCACTCACTCAAGCCCGCCCGCCGCCACTCACTCAAGCTCACTCTAGAAAAACGATATTTTCCTCTTTTATCTTCCATTTCTATCTATAATCGATCTGCTAATTTCCATCCTGTGCACTCAAATTGAGCGTTCTCTTCTCTCTGTCATAACAAGACACGCCCCTTACTGCTGATTGGTTGCAAGTGTGTTTTGGGACACAGTCCGAGTGCGGTCAAAAGCGTTTTTCAAAAATTGCTTAGTGCACCTTTAATTTTGTGTATCATGTAAAACTTATCATGCAAATTAAATGTTAAAATTTTCTACTTATGATAATTTACGAACTAAATAACAGTGATTGGCCAATCAGAACTCGGTACTGTAACAAGCTGCGCACAAGCTGAAGCAAGTTTTCGTGCAAAATGGTTCAAGCGAAACTTTTGACGTTCTTTAAAAAGAAGACAACAGAAGGTATAAGTTTTAAAGACATTCCCCTGACATAATGTTGTTGTGCTGACTGTGAGGGACTGAGAGATGATATGAGAGCTGACATTATCGACTTTGCAAACAAACAAACATGTCTTGAGTGTCCAAAAGCATTCACTGCGCGATGAAGCCAATGCAGTTAGAATGTCCTTATAATTCAAGCAATGAAAGGAAAAATACCCATGAAATTTTGTTTCTATTTTCACTGAGCAAGCAATGTACTTTTCTGAATATCAGCACATATGCACAAGAACAAATGTGCTATTAATTTTATATAACAGTGCATAGTAACACAGTGTTTCGTTCCTTGAATTAATCTGTTTTTGAATGAATCGAGTGAGCCAGTGGTTCAATGGGTTCAGGTTACTTGTGCTGCGTCCCAATGTGCCTACTTATACTACGCCCTTAAAGTATGTACTCTTTTGATGAAGAAAAAGTACACACTTTTGAGTGTGTAGTAGAAGAGTAGTCAAGCTTTGGGACATACTATCACGTCACACAGTAGCATCTTTAAAGGGGTCATATGATGCGATTTCAATTTTTCCTTTCTACCACCTCTCTCGCGAACTGTCAGAAGAAATATGTTTCTTTTTACCGTTTCCACAACGGAATCTATCCACCTTATTAATAACTGCAGCCTCCTCATCCTCCTCATTTTTCGGGATTTGTAAAATGTCCCGCGACTGAAAATGGTTTTCAAAAGAAAACCCACCACTTCAGGTCGACTTTGCACCGGGGCCATCCTCAGCAGACTTATTGAAATATTGCGCGGGCAAGACAGATCCGATCAGTTATCCAGATAGAGAAGTCAGTTGATGTTGCCAAGTGTAAACGTGCCGTGCCCTGATTGACTGATCCACGGTGATCGCACGTTAATGCAGTGTAAAGTGTAAACGCAGCCAATAATGTACATTATGTGGAAAATAATGTTTTTTTAACCTTAAACCGCATAAACACATTGCATTACACCAAATACACAAAATATTTGTGATATTTGTGAGAACAAGACATTCTCTATCTTTTTAGCAACGCCATATATGACCCCTTTAAAGGACCACTCTATCGCACCTGTTACACTCACCCTGTCACTGTAAACTGGCCTGTCAATCATCTTGTCACAGTTAACATCCTCCACATTTCATTTCATTTAACTTCCTACCGTACTGGAGAGAAAAGAAGTAGCTCGTTGAGATTGAGGCAATTTTAGATTAGCGTGTGCACGGATCCACACTTCATAAATCGACCTGAAATAGTAGACCATCAAACTCTTTTCAACATACTATGCTTTGGGACACACTTATTATAATCTCACATACTATTTAGGATGGATAGTATGAACATTGGGACGCAGGGTTGTTTTGCTTCTAATTGAATCAGCCGTTTTGAACGAATCGTTTGATTCAATAAATCAATTATTAAAACAGGGACTTTCTGACACCTACTGGTGGTTTTAATGTCATATTCATTTATCAATGACAGTTGTAAACCAGCCAAGGTGCCAGCACAAAAACACATTCAGCAAAATATTGTTTAACTATCAATATTGACCAAAATTCCTTTTTTTACAATTCTACCACTGGATATAAGTGTATTTTTAAACACTTTATATGTCTTATTTATCAATGACAGTTGTAAACCAGCCAAGGTGCCAGCACAAAAACACATTCAGCAAAATATTGTTTAACTATCAATATTGACCAAAATTCCTTTTTTTTACAATTCTACCACTGGAAATGGGTATTTGTCATTAAGCTATTAGTTGGGCAGACTTGGACTATTGGCCACATAGTCTATACCTCTGAGTCAAAAATCCAGTTGCATGAAAACCAGGCCATTCTTCTCAAATCAGTGGCAATCAATCCGCATGACAACGTGCCCCCCATATAGTGTGAAAATACAACCTAATTACAGGGTCAGTGTATGTTAAACAAGTGTGTGTGTCTGTCTGTGTGTTTCTTAATAATAAAGTTTTAAAAACTACTTACTTTTTACAAGGGCTGGTTCAGTAACTAGTTTTGAGTCAGAACTCTAGTTAACAAATTTGTGTGTTTATGAGTAGTAATTTTGTATGACGGTTTCAAACACTCGGGCCAAGTAGTCTTAGATTAGAATAATGTTTGTGAGTTATGACCTTAATAATAAAATCCTTATATATTTTTATGAACTTCTGGGTAAACAAGATCACACAAAAAAAAAAAAAATCACTCTGACTAACATTATACAAGAGATGACTGTGAAATGGAGGTTCTAACTGAAAAGGCAAATGGCAAGTCTGGACATGTTATAAAAGTTTCAGTTTTATAGTTAAGCAATATCAGGCTGCCTGCTAATAGTCAGTAATACTATTAGCACTGTATACTGCGGTATTACTAGTATGAATAATGTGAATGCGGTATTACTTTTATACAACAGTTCAATAAACAAGACATTAATAATCAACCATTGTTTTTTTTTTCGAGCAACACACAAGTAGTGGTGTTTCATTCCTAAATTAATCAGTGGATCACTCATATTAAGACAGTCACTTGTCGCCACCTACAGGCCAAATGATAGCACAACCTGCACAAGGCTTACTGGATTTCATGATCCAGACACAGTACTCAGGTCAATGTCTTTAAACACCAGATTGTGACAGTTTATCCCTTATGGAGTGACAACAATGGGTTAATGTGAGTTCAGTGAACTATTTTTTTTAATTATTATTATTTAGCAATGTGTGTCAATACAGAAATGGGCTTCCTTTTTCTCTTGTATGTTTTTAAACTAAACGAGGCATTTTTCCTTAAATAGATCATCTAAAAAATACTCTGACTTCTAATTTCAAAACCACTTACACTTAAAAAGTAAGGCTCATCTTACTGAGTGATTTATTGTTTACTGTGCACTTTATTTGAACCATCTCTAGAGTGAAAGCCCGTTTCATTGGTTTTGCACATTCACTCACTTTATTAACTTGGTCACTTTTCACGTTGCAGTTAATGAAAAGAGCCAAACAGTCACCACTAGAGGGCAGACGTGCGATTAGAGTGCGACAAAACATGGCGATATCGGGTGACAGAAATAGTGACTATAATACTTACGAGTTACATGAATAATTATGGATTACATACATTGAAAATATCAAATTAACACTTGAATATTTAATACTTTGGCGGTCATAGCACAGCACAACTGGTCTAAATTAGAATTGGAATCTAAATCAATACTTGCAAGCATAGATAGAAATAGATAAATTAATGAACACTTTTAAGATCATATGATTGTCTTTTTGGTTGACTGAGAGTTGTTTTAATAGCTCATGGAGATTCAGTATTGGCTTTATCTTCTTCCTCTGCAGGATAGGCCGTGCTGTCATGTTCTTTATTATAGTAAAACTTAAAGAAGATGTTCTTCCATCCCATGACATTCGCCAGCATCTCCATGTCTTCAGTTATCATATCACAATGACCCATCACAGCCTGCCTCCAGATCTCCTCCGAGTTACACAGCTGGACACACATGCACATTAACAGATTAATAAAAATACATACCATACTCTATAATTTCTGTAGCACAAATAATGCAGGACAAGTTACAACATACTGTAAATACAACATACTTACAACATACTGTAAATACTTATTAAAGGTTCATTTATGAGCAATAGTGATGCTTTCCTTTGCAGTGACCACTACTAGTAAATCACTTACAATGTTTCAGTTACAGATATGATCTGATTGACATGCAACCTCGCTCAAAAAGCAGAGGAGAAAGGGACAGGGTATTGGTCTAACCTTCCTAAACCTGCTTGAGGTTTGGCTGAGGTGGCCAATGTCCTGTAAGGATATGCAGGAAAGGATTTTAAGGAGCAGCTTGTCAGGTAAACGTTCCAGGTAGTCAACATGCCCTCGACACAGAGCCAAAGTGTAGTCCAGAATCCTGGTGCCAAACACTGCAGCTAGCTGCTCTAAAAGCACGAATGACATTCAAGATTACAACTCAGATTACATAATTTAGCTGAAGAATAACAAAAGCTGGATCTTTACCCTGCAACCTTGCATCATTCAAAAAGTCATTGTGGAACTGTTTTATCTCTCCAGGTGGTGCTCCTCTGAATTCAGACCGAACTGAAATCTTCCACCACCTCCAAATAACCTGTTGGTAATTAAGGGTTAGGAAACAGTATGCCTAATATGACTAACAAAAATTCCAGCTATAACCACTTTTGGGAAAAAAATTAAATGTGTCAGTACCCGTATTTTTGGTAAGTTATTATGACTGATGACAAGATATTTAACATCACATCCATTTTGCTGATCAGATATGAGAGACAATTGTTTTTTGCAATGCAGGTAATATAAAAATTGACCACCACGTTTACATTTTTGTCCCTTATAGTAATTCCAGAGAAATTATAATTTCATGTACTTCTAAATACCTCCTTTTGTGTGATAACAAACTGGTAGAAGTCTTTAGAGGGAGGTGGGCCTTGTCCAGCGGTTTCAAACAGTATCTCACTCAGCAAAGACGCCATATTTTGACGCTTAGTGGTTACCATGACAACAGACACACCAAAAGGATCTCTTTTCCTACGCAAATCGATTTTATGCACATGTCGTCACATCTGTTTTGTCCGAAACACATACGATAAACAGTCTAAAATAATAATTAAAAAGTTTACTTCAAATTATGTAAGGGTGAACGTTGTTTTTAAGATGGTGGTAATGGGGGGGGGTCACGACCTGGCGGATTGATATGATGAAATCCTGACGTACGTATCTGATGCACTAGTGATAAATTCATAAAGCTCGGGGTTAATGATGAAACGACCCGTTCGCAGTAACTCCAATGGGCGTTATTATCGTCGGCACGGCGGTAGGTAAGGCTTTACCGCCCCGGTTGTTCTCGTAAATCGTTGTTCTATAGTGTGGGAAGTAGTGCGTGGCGGAAGCACGGAGCGGAGGTGACGCGGCAGTTCGCAGGTCGCTCAGCTGATGAAGGTAAAGCTGCTGCTGCTGCACTGTGTTTAACAGCTACTACAACACTGGAACAAATAGGTAATTATAACAACATATATATATATATATATATATACATATATAACTTCAATGTCCGGGAATCGTCGTACATCATATGCGCATCGCAGCCCTTCGTGTGAATCAGGAGCCGTGTAATATGAGTGAGAAAAGCCAGACGAAAGAAAAAATGGTTTCCAGTTGTCATCCCTCGAGCCCTTTTCCTGTTTCCCTTGTTTGTTTTTTAGTTTTATATATTTAAGGAGGACACTTTTTGGCATTAATGTAATGGTAGGTGCAATAAACCACTCGAATCCTTTTTAACAACCTTTGTGAGGTTTCGAGAGGGAATTGAGACTCGTTTACATCCCTTTGGAAAAAAATATACATGCCGTTATAACCATAAGACCAGCATCTGAATTGTGCAACGTATATGACGACTGATTTTCTGTTGTTTTTGTTAGGTTTTTAAGGGATGGGCCGTTTTAGAAATTTTTAAGACATTAATAATAATATAACGGCCCACGAACTAGAAGGTAACGAGAACTGAAAACTGAATACAAGTTTCTGTTTATTTCACCTTCTTTATTTATTGGTAATATCACGAAACGTCTTATTGAAACGAAGGAAGACTGCATCCATCACAAGTGATGATTTTCCTGTGCTAACCGGTCGTGTTCAGGTGAAATGTTGATTAGTGTAGTTTGCTGGTGCTGCTAGTTTGTTTACGTCTTCAGTCACTTTGACCTGATCTTGCCCGCATACACGTCGACAGGAGACCGGCTTTGCTCTTTAGCTTTAACATATGTAGGCCAAATACTGACAACAACGGTACAATCTTTCCCTTTTTAGTACTATTGTGATTATTGTTCACGTTATACTGTGTTTTGTCTTTGCTGTTGTAATTAAGACCGGTTATTTGTTGATATTCGCTTGTCACGCTTCGTCCCTTCAGCAGATTAGCATTGGTTAGCCGTGCTAACAGGGTTAGCACCATAGACGGCTTAAAACAAAACTGGACGATTTTTCTCATTCAGCACTGGAAACTAATGCCAGGCTGTCTGTCAGTCTTAAAAGTGTTGTTAATTTATGAGTAACTTAATACAATGAGGTTTTTGAGTGTTTTATTTAACTTGGCGTGGCTAGCGTGATGGCTAGCATTAGCTGATCATGATTGTCACTTTGACTCGGTGAACTTCACTTTATTTCACTCTCCATCGTGTGTTGTTTTCTGTATTGCTTTGCAGCAGCCGTGGCAACGTAGTTTTGAACGTTTATGCGTTTTTATATGACGACCACAGATGATTTGAATGAGCAAATCGACTGTGCAGGGCCACAAAACGCGAGACCGGTGTGTAAGGCCTCGGAGTGCGAAAATCAACTAATCTTAATGCATTTTGTTTATTTGTAACGAACTAAACGCTTACATGTTTTTGTGAAGGGATGTTTCGTGTGGTTCGGTTGTATACGTATAGTAAGTGGGTTTCGGTTGATAGGAGTTTGTTTCATGGACTGGGCAAAATAAACAAAAGGATCGACTCAGGCCTGTTCTGAGAACGGCCTTCATAATCATGTCGTATTTTCATGTCAACAGTCCAAATACACACACCAGCACAAAACTGCGCTTGATCGCGTCTAATGACAGGTTTGTTTTGTTTTTGTAGTCATTTGAAGGGATTCAGCTCGTAATCATCGATATCAGCTCACCCTCACTTCAGGGAAGTAGAAGTCTCAGTAGTGTGCACAGGGTATTTTTGACATGTTTGGGGCAGTTCGTCGATTGTTTGACGTATTGGTCGAAATGAACTCTTTTCTTGTTCAGTTCTATACATTTTTGAGCTTTGAATCGTATATTTGACGTCTAGTATTTTGAATGTCATGGACGTTGTTTAGCTTGCTGAAGTAGCGTTTAATGGTGGTGTCGTTGTGAGGAGGAAGGCCTGTCGTCTCGTTTAATTAAACACAAATATTCCTCATATCCTCACTTTTAAACTGTATTTGGTTTGTTAACGGCTGCCTTTCAAAACCTCGCGAGCTGACGACATAGACAATATTTTTATGCTTCACGGTCGCGTTTCGGACGTTCAGTTCGAGTGTGTGTGTGTATGTATTGTATGTGCATATGTTCACTCGTAAAACGTTAGTGATATGGTATAAATACTTGCTTTATTTCGTCGATTGTTTGACGTATTGGTCGAAATGAACTCTTTTCTTGTTCAGTTCTATACATTTTTGAGCTTTGAATCGTATATTTGACGTCTAGTATTTTGAATGTCATGGACGTTGTTTAGCTTGCTGAAGTAGCGTTTAATGGTGGTGTCGTTGTGAGGAGGAAGGCCTGTCGTCTCGTTTAATTAAACACAAATATTCCTCATATCCTCACTTTTAAACTGTATTTGGTTTGTTAACGGCTGCCTTTCAAAACCTCGCGAGCTGACGACATAGACAATATTTTTATGCTTCACGGTCGCGTCTCGGACGTTCAGTTCGAGTGTGTGTATGTATTGTATGTGCATATGTTCACTCGTAAAACGTTAGTGATATGGTATAAATACTTGCTTTATAATGGCATTGTCGTAGTCTTGAATGAAAACGGCAACAAAAACCTATTATCTCCTCGTAGAAAATCAGCAAACTGAATCTGTGGGATTTACAAAAACTGAATAGTGAATGTATTCATATAAAAGAAGGGAGCTGAAAAGGCAAAATTAGTAATGCATTAAATAAACTAAGTTTATTAGGTTAAATGTGTTCCATCCGTGTCAGTGTGGCTGAATGTGGTTAGAGACCCTTTTTATAATCTTTAAAGTAATCTAGAGGTTATATAGCTTAACTAGGTCTATTCAGTCTTTCTGATTATCTTTTCATTGAAGATTAGTTCTTTGTCTTTGTAAAATGTCTTGCATATTGTCAGAGAATGACACATATGGCATCGATTTTGATTACTGAACAAAATGGCTGCCAGCTTAGTCTGCAGTAGTAATTTAATTCATCTCTGATTTTACGTTGTCATCATATAATGGAATAAAACATTTGACTAAAATCAAGGTTTTTTTTCCCCCCTCCCTCCTTCCCCCATTATTGTCCCTCTTGTCGCCCTAGGCTGCTGGTTGGGGCATTTGCACACGGCTGGTAAGTTTGCATAGCGCTTGCCGTTACCTTCATGCTGACAAGATGGGTCCAGTGAGGGACAGGTGTGGTGGAGATGGGGGTTAAACAGGAAATTGACAATCTTGGTTTGGCAGTTAAGTTTCTTAACATCCAGAATATATGGCTTGTGCAGGTGAAGCTGTTTTTCACATTATTCAGGTTCTGTGTTTTTAGTGTTTTAGGAGTCTAGCCCTTAGATTTGGTGTATGTGGAAAAACTTAAGCAGTTCAGTGTGAAGATGAAGTGGTAGTTCTACCCGAGTGAGTTAATGGTCTTCCAGCTGACTTAAAAAAAGCAGCATAATCTAGGCAATCACCTAGTGCACCTTGCTGCACCTCTGAGACGGACTTCCTTTTTAACTCTTATTTTCAAACCCTCTAATCTAATCACCTGTCATAGAGACCAATTTTCATGATCCGAGCAGTTCCTGATGGATAAATAGAAAAGGTCTGTTTGAAGAGTCAAAGTATTTATTCGTTTTGGACTCTTTGAATGAGAGTACAGTTTCTCCTGTATGAAAGGTTTGCTTTTGCTTTTTTATTCTGTCTCTCAGCAGGCCTCAGGACCAGCTTTAGTTTACTTGATTATTTGATTTGGGCTGTGGAGCTGATCCTGTGTCGGTTATGACAGGGGTAAAGTAATTAAAGCCATTTGTTTCTCCTCCCAGAATGGAGTCGGTGGTAGTGCCAAGCAAGCAAAATTGTAGGAACAAGCATATTTCAGATGACTGAATATTTAGATTAACGTAGTGTATTTGAATAACAGTAGCCTATTCGGACAGTTTTCCCCTCTTTTTTAATAATGGAATTAACATTAGATGTAAGGCATTTGAAAATCAAGCAGATAGATTTATAAAATACTACAGGAAGCCAAAAAAGGGAATTGTGAATCCCATGAACTGGGTGTTACAATTACTTTATTTGTTAGCGATCGTTACATGATTTTTTTAACCTGTGGGCTGTTCTGTTCTTCAACATGATTGTGTAATAACAGTTTGGTTCTTGGAAAAGTTAAGTTGAGTGTCTGAGCCTATTGGTTGTAAAATGCTACTTTTGAATGCATTGCAGTGGTTACGTGATACCTTGAGCAAGTCATTTAACCGTTTAAGGGTTGGATGCCGTAGCACACCATGGCAGTCATTTTTCTCTTCATTCCTAAAATTAGGCAACAGGATCTTTTTAATGTAGATCTTTATAAATGACAACTTTTGTAGTATAGATCAACTTTGCAGATCTTTCAAGACGTAAGACAAGCATGTATGATTGTGAGAATTTGCACTAGGGATATGCCGGTATCAAATTTTCATGTTGCGATTAATTGCTAATGCTTTTATCACGGTATACGGTATTATCACAATATTAAAATTTAGTTTAAAAAAAAAGTTAGCTCATTAAATAACACAGCTGCAACTCTCGATTTTAACATGTTGTTATTAAATATTGAAATAACTAAGATTAATGAAAGTTCAGAAGAATTTTTAATTGGCAGTTTGTTAACTAATGAATTAACTAATGAAGCCCTAATGTAAAGTGTGACCGAACAATAAAGAATCAAAACACTTTCAAACAATATCTAGGGCATGTTGTAGTCCAAATTAAAATGTAAAAAAAGTTTGAAAATAAATAGCCTATTAAGTCTAAATATTTAAGTATTTGGCGCTGTGATGAACATCATAGCAAATACACAAACCTGAATGGCTGTTTAAATCATTTAAACCAGATTCAGAAACAGAAAGTAGTGCAGCTGCTTTGTTTACAGGGTTTCCGGGGTAAAGGCTGCATTTAAATGAATTATTATTATTATTACTGCAGTTTAGATTATTTCTGCAGTTTAGCGCCATCCGCTGTCAGAGAGTGAAAGTGCGCTTTCATCCAGAGCGTCTCACATGTTCAGGGATACCGGGGTAACGGCTGCATTTAAATGTGTTATTATTATTATTTCTGCAGTTTAGCGCCATCTGCTGTCAGAGAGTGAAAGTGCGCTTTCATTCAGTGCGTCTCTCACATGTTCCGCCATGTGCCTCTCGCTCGCGCTTGTTTACATCAGAGTGCGCACGCATCTTTCATGCAGCATACGGCGGTGTTGTGCATTTTGACCAGTTGACTGGAAAATTATTCTTAAAATGCATTCAAAATTCGGAATAATTTGTAATATATAATTATTCACGGTATTTAGAAGTGCCCACGATAACAATATCGTGCATATTCATTACCGTGATATATCGCATTACCGAATACCGGCACAAGTCTAATTTGCACGCATAGGATTAAGAATTATACTATTTTAGCTGTTAATCAGTCTGGATATGTTCTCTTATCCATGCCTAACTTGCACCTAGAAAATGTTCAATTTCCAAAATTGAACTACCCTAAAATTTCCTGTATGATTCCTTTCATGTGTGAGCATATTTGTATGCGTGTATAGGCCTAAATGTATGTTCTACTCCTCAACACTTATAAAAATGGAAAAAAAGAACGATTTAATCCCGTTAGCTTCCATTTTCATGAATCCATCATCTTAAAACTCTCCTGTAGCCTTATAGTGTGCTTCCAGTGTATCCACTGTGGGTTTTGAAATCTGGTTTTCATTAGTTTCACTGTACTAGTCATTTCCAGTTGCCAGAGGTCAAATTGACAACAATGTCATTTGTTGTCAAGCCATGAATCAACTTGACCCTAGAGTTTGAGCATGCTGTCCTGAGAGGATCTGTGTTTAGCGGCAGGAGCATCCATATTTAAAGTGACATATTTGGCCTGAGAAAAATGTATCTAGGTTAAAGGGTTAGTTCACCCAAAAATGAAAATTAGCCCATAAATTACTCACCGTCAAGTCATCCTTAGGTGTATATGACTTTCTTTTTTCAGATGAGTCCAGTCGGAGTTATATTAAAAATGGTCTTTGATCTTTCAAGCTGTTTAATGCCACTCAGCGGGTGTTGCATGCATCAGTCCAAAAGAAGTTAAATAAAAAGCGCCCATCCATAAAAAAAGTGTCTCACACGACTCCGGGGGGTGAACAAAGGCCTCCTGTAGCGAATCGATGCGTTTTTGTAATAAAAATATCCATATTCAAAACGTAATAATCGCTTTAATGTAGCTTGCGCCAACAGTTGTACACGGAAACAGCTCCGGGCTGATGACGTATGAGGTCAGGTTTGCGCATGCGCCGTTCAGAAGTGACGAACGCGGAAGCGCAGGGGAGAGATCAAAACAAAACAAAGGTCACTTATTAGAAGTACAAAACGAGGATTTGTAAAGAAGAATGTCAGAGGATTTCGATATAAGCCAAGAGGAGACTGGTTTTCCTTTGCTAAAGTAAGGAAAATTTGCTTCCTTTGCTCCTGTTAACAAACGTTGGTTTTCACGAGACTCACCGGTGCATGCGCAACGCTGAACTCATACGTCATCAGCCCGGAGCTGCTTCCGTGTACAACTGTTGGCGCAAGCTTCATTAAAGTGATAATTACGTTTTGAATATGGATATTTTTATTACAAAAACGCATCGATTCGCTACAGGAGGCCTTTGTTCAGCCCCCGGAGGATACTCGTCAGATTAAGCAGTGTTTCTAGATTCTTGTGAATCTGATTTACTCGTCACCTCCCACTTTTGTACCTGCTACAGAATGTGTTTTCCACTCCAGCTTATGTTTGTGGTATGAGGCTTAGCAACAGCTCTTTACTATAAATGTTATATTGTACTGTGGGAACCCTCAGTGTCTTCTCACTTTCCTCCCAACAGTTCACATTGTAGGTGAGTATTTGCTCAAAATGATCATTTAATTCCATTTGAATGCTAGTCAAAAAAATATCCGGTTATGTATAGATGGCAAAAGAGTTTCAAAGCAGCACTTGTCAGAATCAACACCCACAGATTTTTGCTCAAAGCTCAGCAGTGTTTCCGGTGGATAGAACACCCATCATTCAAAAAAAATATACACCCCTGCCCTTTAGTGTTTATTTTTAAATTATTATAATTGAGTTTTGACCAGACTATGTGAGCGGAGCGGCGTGATTTTGCCTGGAGCTAGGAGTGGATTTTTTGAAAGTCGGAGCGTTGAGGTTTTCACTCGCTCCGAGAACGCTCCGCTACCGCTCCGTCACCGCTCCGTCACGAGCACAAATTATGCCAACTCACGCATTAAACATAATTAGTTAGCTTGACAGATATGTGGATCACATATGAAGGTTAAAATGGCGATGGACGAGTGCGGGAGGTTAAAGCATGTTGTAAGTAGTCTAGAGTTTGTTAATCTCCGCTCGAAACTAATGGGCTGCTACATTGCTGCACACGGACAGAACACACAAGCTCGCACATAACGTACAGATCGTGCACATACATTCAGGAATTAAGAAAATTTGGTCAACGCTGTCCTGTGATTTATCAGCTTAAAAACTGAGAAGTTACAGCATATTCTTTCTGTTTCTGAAGTAACTACCCTCAGCTTCGCCATAGTAGAGAGACGTTACACAGACAAGTAAGCTAAGTGAGTTATGCAGTCATTTAATATGGACTTGGGCTAATTGTAGTGTTCCAATAAACCATGTTAAAACTATTCTAGTATTATGCATTTATTTTAATATAATTTCTGAACAGAACTTTATTTTTCATAGTGAAACAATTTAGCCGCGGAGCGGTGTTTCTGATCAGTGGAGCGGGAGCGGGAAATGGTGAACCTGGAGCGGAGTGATTATTGAATGCTTGGAGCGCGGACGGGAAATTGTTGCTGCTCCACTCCGCTCACATACTCTGGTTTTGACTTACTGTTTCTTAGCAGTTTTCCTGAAAGTAGCGCTCTCAGAATAATGGTCTGCACAGTTTTATACCGATTATGCCCTAATAAATAAATAAATTTTGTTCTTTTATCAGGAAAAGGTTAAAAACACATTTCACTCTGCATGTGAACACCTTTAGCAGCATTCTGTCAGTTTGTTCAATTGTTAGTTTTTGTGTTGTCTTGAACACTGAACAAAAAGTAAATTGGTTGCTTTGTCAGGGTTTTATAATGAGTTGATTTTTCATGGTATTCAAGAGTTTGGTATATTGTAAATATACTCAGTTGAACATATTTCACCATATTTGATTTTGGGGGGCTGCAGATGAAGTTTTGATTTAAACAACTGATTTTGTAATTTTTTGGTTCATGGTTTTCATTTGCAGAACAATTTGCAGCATTATTTAGCCATTGTGAATATGATTGGTTATGTTCTGGCATGATTTCAGGATGTTGCTATAGGTTATTTAGATGGTTTTAATTAGTTTAATAACAGTTCCTATGGCTGTAATGCTTAATAATAGACCCCACTGATGCTGTAATCGTGCACGAGTATCTTGTCTTGTCTGCATATTGAGTGCTTGTAGTAGTAGTAAACAAAATGTTTAGAACAGAGCTGAACCCCTTTTAAAAAACACATTTGCATGTATGTGGCAGGTGTTTTTTTGTTTTTTGCAGTATAGGGCCGGAAGGCTTGGCCAAAAAATTATGATTTGAATACTGTCATTCCTATTGTGATTTGAAATACATTTAATCTCACCTGAAAACATTGTATTTCAATATATATGTTGCTGCTGCTGGGACGTCCAGACAAAAAGGCCATACACTGCTGCCAATTGAAATAATTGCTTTTAAAAAGTTAATAAAATCTTTGCGTTGACTTTGTAATTGGGCTTTAAAGTGGGTTCAAATCTCTTTTTATTTGTGATAGTGTCTCACATCCACATCACAGTCACACTGGTGTTTTTAGGAACTCAATTTCAATATAACAGCAACAATAAGAGTAATAAAATTACTATTTTAATGAGAAAGATATTATTATTGTATATGTGTATTTTACACTGCAGGTTAAAATACTTATATTTATGTCATAAATTCTTCACCGTCAAGTTTTAAACTCAAGCTTTTATTTTAGCAGAAAAATGCAAGGAGACTTTTGAGTTTAGCTGACCACACGTTTATAAATGCTTCTCGTTTCGAATCTACATAAATGCTGAAAACATCTGTCCTCAAAGTTGGAAATTATGCAAATGTACACACATCTTGGCATGCGTTTCTTTCCCAAATGAGCATAAGCGACATGCAGATATTATTCGGAGCAGTATTTTACATGAGGCGAGGAACTAAAAACATTGGATCATGAATAGGGATGGGTACCGAGAACCGGTATTTTTTTGGACCGGTACGTAATTGGGTCAATACCGGAGTACCGATAAGCTTCAGGACAAATGATACTGTTATCGATACTTGCGTTTTTATCTTCGTATACTTCAATGTTAACGACGAATTAGAAGCTGCTGCTGGTCATTTTCCTTCACTGGATGATGTGGCAGAGGTTTGCTTGACGTGCGTGTGATATCCATGCGCATGTGCGGTAGGGGTGGGAGAAAAAATGGATCCATCGATGCATCGCGATTCTCTCTCCAACGATTCTGGATCGATTCTGGGCTTAGTTTTTAACCAGATGCGCGATGCCGCTGAGTTTGCTTTAGAAACACCCGTATTCTGCTTGCTTCCAATTCCTCACACACATACACCACTCGAACCTTCCGTAAAATAATCTTTCATAAAGTTCGGAAAGGTTGAAGCGAATTACAAGGACATTCGCGGGCTTCATTGCACAGGATGCGCTGTGAGAGACGTGCGCTTTGTTTAATATTACACTTGAAATGTGCGATCTCGTGGTGGTATTTTTTTTTTTTCTTTACAAATGCTCTACGAAGTCATCTATGTGGTTTGGAATGCAGTGGACTTGTATATTTAAAATATGAATCTCACTAACAGAAGGCTGCTTTCAATTTCAAATGGCGCGACTCCGTGTAAGTGGTTTAATGCACTTGCGTCTCAAAATTGTTTTATGACGCAAAATTAATGAAAACACAGCCAGTTATGTCTTAAGGGAGTAAACGGACAGGACAAACCACATTACTTATATTTCAAAAGAGATCTGTGCGTGAATGCCGCTTAATAGATGTCCTGCTGTCTATGATGTCATAGTAAAAAACAACAGTAAAGATGAAGAAAAATCATTCACAGTTCTTGAATGGAAAACGTAATCTTAAATACTGAAAGCACTCTTTGTTTGTTGTTTGTAATATGTTTCTATGCTCCTCTTTATTATTTGCTACTTCCTTGTAAGTTTTGAAGTTATATTAGTTTAAAAATCTTAAGATACAACTGTTTAAATTTTTTTTTTCAATTTGTAATTATTTAAAAATGTGGGCTTTCGTTACAAAACTAAGCGACACCAGTGTCAGATGCAATATATGCAGTAGTGTAAAAGTGAACAAAAGAGGCAACACTAGTAATATAATGAAACATTTACTAACAAAACACAGCATCTACTTCAAAGCAATGCGCTGTATTATGTCTCGCGGCTTCAGCTCCAACTGAAACTCGCGAGAGACACTCACATCAGATGCTGATTTGGTAGAGTTACACTCACGAGACTTATTCGCAATCACAAAAGTACATTATTTCCGTGTGCTTTAAAGCGTTGCCGATTAAACGTTTTATTCGTGTGCTGTTCTAACATGTGCTTATTCAGAGCAAACATGCTGCCGCTTGTCATTAAAGGGATAGTTCACCCAAAATTAAAATTCTGTCATTATTTACTCAGTCATTTTGTACCAAACGTATTAATTTTTATTTATTCTTGTGCTGAACACAAAAGATGTTTTGAAGAATGTGAGTAACCAAACAGTTGCTGGTCCCCACTGACTTTAATAGTAGGAAAAAAAGAATATGAAAGTCACTGGGGACCAGCAACTGTTTAGTTTGCCACATTCTTCAAAATAACTTTTTATGTTCAACAGAAGAAATAAACTCATTCAGGTTTAAAACAACTTGATAGTGAGTAAATGATGAGACAATTTTCATTTTTGGGTGAACTATTCCTTTAATGTTAATAAAATAAAACACAAAGAGAAAAATAACTCACTGCTCTTGACTGAAGAACTTTAATACAGTTGCTAAAGTTCAGCAGTAAT
>NW_015652292.1:265046-265592 GCF_001515625.1 Sinocyclocheilus rhinocerous | reverse complement strand
AGAATGATTAAAACAGAGTCCGGGTGTTGTTGCTCTGTCTCTGTGATCTGATCAGCTAGTTGTTGTAAAGCCGAGCTCACGTGCGGTTGCGGAGGAATGTAAACACTCACGAGAATGAACGAGCAAAACTCCCGCGGCGAATAGAAAGGCTTACAGTTAATGAAAAGCGCTTCTAGATCGAGGCAGCACATCTTCTTTAACACGGTTACATCTGTACACCACCTTTTGCTGCGTCGCGATCCGCTCTAAACAGCTGAAAGCCTGGCAGACTCAACGCGCTGTCCGGTATGGCGTCATTCAGCCAGGTTTCCGTGAAACACAGAGCAGCAGAGTGTGAGAAATCCTTATTTGTCCGGGAGAGCAGTAGGAGTTTGTCCGTTTTGTTGGGTAGAGAGCGAAGGTTTGCCAGATGGATGCTAGGCAACGGCATTCGAAATCTGCGCTGCCTGAGCTTCACGAGCACACCGGCTCGCTTCCCCCGTCTGCGCGTCCTGAAGCGCTTGATCAGCGCAGCAGCTCCGCCGACTACACCGTTCAGCAAAACGT
>NW_015652292.1:263308-264972 GCF_001515625.1 Sinocyclocheilus rhinocerous | reverse complement strand
TTCAGCCAGGTTTCCGTGAAACACAGAGCAGCAGAGTGTGAGAAATCCTAATTTGTCCAGGAGAGCAGAAGGAGTTTGTCCGTTTTGTTGGGTAGAGAGCGAAGGTTTGCCAGATGGATGCTAGGCAACGGCATCCTGAATCCGCACTGCCTGAGCTTCACGAGCGCGCCGGCTTGCTTCCCCCGTCTGCGCGTCCTGAAGTGCTTGATCAGCGCAGCTGCTCCGCCAACTACTATGTCCAGCAAAACATCAGAATAGTCGAAAACCGGTAATATATCGGGTGATGTGTAGTGCCGAATGTCCAGCAATTCGTTTCTGGTGAAACTGATTGCAGGGATATAACTAAAGACAGGACAAACTAACAAAAACAACTGCAGAGCACGCCACGGAGGCTGCCATCATCATCGGCGCCATCTTGTCTTCTTCAGCGCTTCACTCTGAAACACGCAGTGCATCAGATTGTATTTGTCTTTGTAAACTTTCAATTTGTTCACAGGAGTGTAACGGCAAGAGTGTTTACCCTCCACTTAGTGAATGTGGTAGGGTGAAAGAAAAGTGACCATATATTACAAATGGCCACCAATACTTTGAGGAAATGTGTAATGAGTTGCTATAAGAAGATACAGTATTAAACATTTCTGTTTATCTTCATGACTGCACATTCTAGTTGGACAAAAATCATTGATAACTGTCAGCTCAAGTGCATAGTTTTGATTGGAATACATCACATACTGTCTAGTCACACAAGTTCTTTCAACACACCTGAATCTCAAATTGTTTCCAAAAAATCTTCATGGATGAATTTGTCTGTCGTTTGTCTTATAAGTCAAGTGCGATTTCATGAGCAGACCAAGCCTTGAATCCTTATCCCCATTAGATTTCACTGCTGCCGTTTTTCATGGTCTTTCATTTAGATTATCTCTCATAATCATGTACCCCCACTTAAATAATGGTGCCGTAGGACACCATCTCGTATACTCGCAGGATAAAGGTGTGGTGGGAATGTGTGTCTCTGCGGCGTCGTAGTGATTGATGGTTAGTGCTGTTCATTACCACTGAACTGAGGAGGACACAAAGGCCCACCTCCAGCTATTCTCTGTCTATGTTTAGGATGCGTCTTCTCTTACTGCATGTTGTGATGCAGGCCAGCATGCTGTCGTCTTCAAAATCGCCTCAAGCTTGCTGCCAGCATTACTAAGGAAATGGGCATCAAACAAAAATTTGATTGGTCAGTGTACCAGTAATTCATATTAGTGGTTGGTTTTCCTGAGCATTTGTCCTTTTCTCCTTCAATGTCTTTTCAGAAAGCGTTTGTCCTATTGATTGTCTCTCTCACTCCATCATTTTCTTGGTGTCTTCATGGATCATTTGTGCAGTAGTGCTGTGGCGTATGTTAATATGAGATGTGAGTAAGGTTATTGATCTGTTACGAGTGGTGGAGCCATGGATGTGCTGCGGTACATGTCTGTGATTCGAAAGATGATATTGAACTCCTATTGGCTTTACATTTGGGATGCACCGATACCACTTTTCCCAGTACTCGCCCGATACCGATACTTTTATTTTTGGTACTTGCCGATACCGAGTACCGATACCAATATTTTATTGCATTTGTACATTTTTAAAATATTGGGTACAGAAACCAAAAGAGTATGTATAATGTT
>NW_015652292.1:251360-262701 GCF_001515625.1 Sinocyclocheilus rhinocerous | reverse complement strand
ATCAGCTATACAGGCATTAATACTGAATGTTTTATATTCATTGCATACATATACTTCGTAGACATCCTTAATCTCTAATAACTCCATTCTGCTGTCTGTTGTTCTGTTGTCGGTGTTTCATTGTCTGAATATGGCACTTATTACATGCTGTGTGGTATCAGCATTTGGTATCGGGGCATTTTAACGAGTACGAGTACAGGAGCTCAGTATCGGGCCCGATACCAGTATCGTTATCGGTGCATCCCTACTTTACATAAATAGAACAGGAGGTGCATTTGGTCATGGTTGTTTGGACGAGACAGAATGGAGATGAATTGATCATTTGGTTGTATGGTTATACAGTGAGACTAAGATCGCTTTGTTCACCAGTCAGAGTAGATATAGTCCATATAGGATATAACTGACTGGTGGATACAAGTACAGAATGGCTTTTGTCCAAAATTGGTTCGCAAGACCATTGAGAACATTCACACAACATATCTCAACTAACCTTCCTTTTTTGTCTCTTTATACTTTGTTACCAGTGAATGGTAGTGTCTAGAAAGGGTATGTCCCTTCAGGAGAGAGGTGCCAATGTCCAACCGGCCTAATTCCAATCCAGGGGGGTCACTGCGCCGTTCACAGAGGAACACAGCCGCGGCCCAGCCAATAGACCACACACTTGCAGGAAGGTGAGTATGCAATTGCCAAACTTTGCACCAAAGTGCTGAATACGTCCTTGGTTTAGGTCTGTACGTGTACCTTTTATCTACCTATCTGCATCTAGAGCAGTTGTACCTGCAGAATTCTATTTGTGCAACAGTTACAATGTTGAGGTCACATGACCTTTCCAGTACCACTTTTTAATCTCAGTAAGGCTCTTTTATTGGATACTTTTACTCTCAGCATAAATTAATAATATCTGACTGATTTTATTTTAAATCGTTTCTGCCTGTGTGACACATCGCTAGGTTTCTTTATCAATCCAAGGTGACAGCCATGTTGACCACTGCGACATAAACAAAATATTACTAAGTGCATCTGTAATGGTTCCTTAACGGTTTTGATTAATGAAACCTTTATTATCAATAATGTTGACGACAGTTGTGCTGCTTAATATATATGTTTTTTGGAAAGCTTAATATTTTTTTTCCCCGGGATTCTTTGGTGAATTGAAAGTTCCAAAACAGCATTGATTTGATATGGAAATCTTCATTACATTATAAATATGGCCACTTTTGATCGATTCAGTATGTCCTTGTTTTATTAAAATATTACATTCTTTCCAAAAAAAAAAAAAACTACTGACCCCAAACTATTGAACGTTAGTGTAATTGGATAACTTTTGATCTCAAGGCATGGCCATCTAATAAGAATAAGATGTTCAGGATGCAGACTATATTGGTTATGTGATATCAACAGTAGAAATAAATATATGTTAGTTATTTTAGGGTGCTCAGTCTGTCTCTCTAGTCACATTCGATTCACACTGCAAACTCTCAACTTGAATAAAATATCATTTTCTTTGCCGTAGTGCTATAGATTCAGTTGTAGCATGGCATCTTTGCTGAATAGCAGTGCAGGGAAGACTGACAGTGTGTCTCTCTTTTAGGCCTGATGCACAGATGTTCGACACTTACGGGGATACTTTTGTCTCTTCTCTTTCAAACAAGTTCTTTATGTCCTCCAGTGACAAATGGCTAATAGTTTAGCTGCCCAACTCAGTGATGCTCTCAACTTGTGAGAAATGTCCAGATAGAAACTCGTAATGATTGTTGTTTGTCTTTGCCGTTGGGTTGACGGGTGTGTAGGAAGTGCTGTAGGACTGCAGAAGTAGTCAGCTTGTGAAATTGAATTTGAGGTGTTCCTCATTCACTGCCCATCCCACACTGCTCTCTGCTATTTAATTCCCAACCTCTCCAGGTTGCAGCCAGAGCAAGTAAACCAAAAAGCAAATTTCCCACCTGAAAATAGAAGATCTAATTCTAAGGCTTCCAAAACCCCGCCCAGCTTTGCCATCGGCTCCGCCCGCGGCCACGCCTCTCGAAGGTATCCCTTTTTCCTCCTGTATTGCGTGTGGGTCTTTTGTGACGCAAGTTCACCTTCTGACGACTGCTCTGTCTTGGGTACTCAAGTCTTTCCCCTTTCTGTTTGTTTTTACAGGAACAGCCTCTCTTTATCCGTGGGTTCACACTCTATTCCAGATCCAGAGTTGGAAGCAGCAGGGACTTCTGGCCAGCAGGGGAGACAGGAGGGCAGCAGCACCCGTGCTCTCAAACGCAGCTCAGCTTCAGAGCCCAACATCACCTTTTCGCCCAGCCCGGCCAAACGGCCCAAAGCGGTGTCCAGCCACCTTTTGGAGAGTTCATCCAGTGGGCCATCGGCCCCCACAACCTCATCTGAAGTTACAGAGCCGAGGAAGGCTCCAGCGACTGTCAGCACCAAGTCCAAAAAGAGACGGTTAGCAGCCGAGCCGGCTCCCGCCAGAGCCCTGAGCAAGAAGAGCGTGTCCTACCCTGGCCCTATTGGGGCCTCAAGCACCCCCTCTCAAAAGCGTAAGAAGGCAGACGCCTCTTCGTTGTCATCCTCCTCTTCTTCCTCCCTCCCCAGCTCGAGCAGCGCGGCAGGCCCCCTGCCACCCCGCAGCGAGGCCAGCCGGGCAGCCAAACCCCCCAAGCTGGCGTCCAAATCGGCCGCCTCAGCCAAAGCTGGGTGTAGCACCGTGACTGACTCCTCCTCTTCCTCTGCCTCTTCCTCTGCCTCTTCCTCCTCCTCCTCTTCCTCCTCGGCCGCCACAGGCGCCAACAGCTGCGCCCCTCAGGGTGCCCGGCTAAAACAGGGCAAGGACCAGAGCAAAGCGCGACGGTCACGCTCTGCGTCCTCCCCTTCTCCCCGAAGGAGCAGCCGGGATAAAGAGCAGAGCAAGGCTGCTGGCTCCTCCAAGTTTGACTGGACATCCCGCTTCAACTCCAAAGTCAACCTGCCAAAGCCCAAACTGTCCCTGCCGGGATCGGCCAAGGCTGAGACCTCCTCCAAGCCTGGGCCCTCCGGACTGCAGGCCAAACTAGCAAGTGAGTGCTCAAACTGCTTCTGTATTTTTAAGGCAATATTCCAAATTCCAAACAAGTAAACACGGTATGGAATTCATGGTATGGAATTCCCAAGTTAGACAAAATAGGAGACTAAACATCTGAAGGTTGGTGTAGGCAGTCTTCTTGAGACTAGTGTTGTCACAATACCAAAATGTCAGTAGTCTGTCTATACAAAGTAACAATTTTGGTACCATAGGAAAAAAAAACTTATAAATGATAAGTGATAAATTTGAACAATATAGCCTGCAAATCTTTTCACTTAACTAAACAAACATTACTTTAAAACATTTTAGTGAACATATAGTAATAAAAAGAAGAACAAAGAGACCCATTGCATAGAGCAGGTGTCAGGTCTGATAGTTTATATTTATACTCCGATTTGAATCGCAGATCTATTTTGACATGCACTATCAGTTTTTTCTTTGTTCCATCCATTGCTATGGTAGAGTGCTAAGCAGAATGAACAGTTAATGAACAATGAATAGATGCGAATTTGTGCCGGGCGATGCGAATTGAATGCCGTGGTTGCTGTGAAAGCCTGATATAAAGCGTGATATACGCAAGCCAATGAGCGAAGAGCTTATTTATATGTCCGGTTTGAGATGTCCGGATGTATCCGAAAATAGAGGAGAGCATTGCACGATGTTTTCGTCCAAGTGACACAACAAACGCCCCACGAGTAATCTAGAGCGCTAAGGCGATGCATTATTCGCTTCGCTTTTGGTGTGCACACACCATTAGAACTGCTTGTGAGAGTGTCGCATCATGTGATTGACTACAATACTCAACATTAAAAAAATTTGTAAATAGGAACTTGATGCTCTTCACAGAACGTGCAAACAAATATACAGGAGCATTTGAAAGCAATCGCCTATCAGCAAGTAACAAATTGACACAGTACTTGATTATAACTTGTATTGTTGCATTTTTAAAACTTCGGTATTGACTCGGCACTAGGGTTGGCTACCGAAACCCGGTACCAATATGGCACTGGTACCTATGTAACCGGTATGTACTAGAACCGAATCAGAACGCAGATTTCGGTGCCTCATTTCGGGGCCTCATTTCGGTGCCATGCCTGAGCGATCGATTTAAATATTTCCTCCGGTTCTCCGAAACGGACGTAAGAAGCATCATCACTGGCACCACACGTGAAAAAGAATTTCCCGACTGAGAAAATGAGGCTGAAAATATGTTCCGTATGCTACTTTAAAAAATACAGCGATTAGCAATAGATTATTAAGTAGGGTGACCATACGTCCTCTTTTCCACGGACATGTTCTCTTTTTGGTCCTACAAAAATGCGTCCGACCGGGATTTCTTAATTGTCCAAAATGTCCGGGATTCGGCCGTTTTCTTAATCCCCCTCCCGCTGAATCTCTGACCATTGCCGCCTGCTCGCGCAACATGTGTTTCGCTCCCGCGTTTTTTTTTGACCCTCTAACTCTAGCACTCTCTATTCTAATGCTACTTCTAATTTTATCTGCTTGTTTTTTTTTTATAAAAAAACTTGATCCTCTAACATTTGCACTCTCTATCCTATTTCTATTCTAACTGCTTGTTTTATTTATAAAGAAAAAAGAGCCTCTAACACTAGAATTCTCTATTCTTTCTCTGTTCTTTAATAAGTATCGGTTCAGGCACCGGAACCATTTTAAAAGTATCGATTTGGCACCGGTATGGAAAAAAACCCAAACGATACCCAACCCTACTCGTCACCAGTGGTACTTTTGATATTGAGTGTTTGTGTATTGGTAATATCAGTGCTGGGCTCTTTTGGTTCGATTGGATGTCACTGTGTGCAAACACTTCAACTATTCTACATCCAGACTTCAGTTTCAACAGTGCACATGTAGAACACCAGCTGCATGGGTGCTAGAAGTGAACTTCAGTTTTCAGGCACCTGCCACCAGTGATGCATCTGACACGCAAGCTTTCCATGACACCACTGATCTCTCTGGGTCGTCTTTTGCGATTGTCAGACGTGTGGCAAAATATGAGATTGATTCAACCCGGAACATATGGAGGATATTACACATTATGCCGCTTACACTGCTTTTGATCATGTTATGCGCTCACACTACGAGATCAATAACGTTGTTTATTTATGCACAGAGAAATCCTTTTCTCACTCTGGGACATGCAAACCTTACAACTAGTGGTGCACCAATCAGGAAATTTGTGGCAGATGTGATCACCTATTTTTTTAACAATAAGATCAGCCAATGTTAATCACCAATATTTATTTTTAAGAGGTCATGAAACCCTGCTATTTAAGCTCAAGTCTTGTTTTAGCTGTAAGTGACCCTTGTCACACACAGCAGTATATCTATTACATGTAACTTGTAATTACAAGTTCCAAAACTGCTCAAGTGAGACATTTTTTAGTATCTTATTTGTTTTTGATGTTGGTGTTTTCTAACAATTATTAGGAATCATCATCATGAAGACATGATGTAGTTATTGATGCCTAAACTATAAACATGGTTAAATGTATATCTCTGTATAAACTCATGCATTCTGTGTAAAAAAAAAAATATCAGAATACCGCTATTAATATTTGTTTTTAGAACAAACCGGCAAATTCATCTGAATTACAGCATGTTTGTTGAATTTGTGAAATTGCAAATGATTCACCCCTTTAGTCATTAGAATAGCATTGTACAGTATGTGTGATTTCCTATGTGCTGCAGCTAATAAAAGATGAGTCCTGAGTTTAGATCAGCCAATCACAGGAGACAAATATTGGCTGATAAAAATTGGTGGCCATTCAATCAGTGCATACTTACTTGCAACAATGAGGGGGGAAACTCACCAGCAAGCACACACAGCCTTATACATTCTATTAACTGAAATGTCAGTCAAGGCAGTCATTCTCTAACTCAAACACACTTACAAAGTACTTGTACTTGTTTAATGTTTTGATATGAAGTATGATTCTTGTGTACTAGGGTTGCTGTGAATAGACCGTGAATACACCGGTTATGTCACTTGCACACCGCGACACCGCCCCCACTGCCGTTTTCAGATTTTATATATTAATAAAAATCGTTTAGTTCAGTTAGAGAACAGACACTACAATTAAAATTGAACACGGCTGATCAATGTCCAGTTTTCATTTATCACGTGAGGTGAGACAGACAAGATGATTTCAGAAGTTTCAAAACGACGTGCAAAAGCACCGGTTTTAAAAATATTTTGGATTTTGAAAAGCCTGTTGTCTTGTGCCATTTATCTAAGGTGATATTGGAAGATTTTTTTTTAACATAAAAAAACATCCTTGTTTATTTGGTTCCACAGTGTTTACTGATCTTCAGTTTTGTATACCTAAACTTTGTGTAAGTTATTTGTTATTTTATATTAGGCATATAGCATGGTGTATTTTTATAGGGCTGGGACAATAAATCGATGCATCGCGAATCGAAAAATGATTCTGCATCGATTCTGAGATTTTCCGAAGGCCACCGCGATACTCTCTTGAATCGATTCTGAGCTTAGTTTTTAACAGCAGATGGCACTGCGTGCTTTAGAAATATACATATTCTGCTTGCTTCCAGTTCCTTACACACGCACCATTTAAACCTAAAATAATCATTCATAAAGTTCGAAAAGGTTGAAGCGAATTACAAGGATGTTCACAGTGGGCTGTGTTTGCACTAATCTCGCATCATAAAAGCATAAAAGCCGATGTGTAAGTACATTTAACCACTTAAATTACTCAGCCGAATGCACAAGCGCTCTTCTTCGTGAGCATTTGAGTGTGCAGTTAAAAACTAGCCTAGAGCGCCATCTGCTGTTAAAAACTAAGCTCAGAATTGATTCGAGAGAGAATCACGATGCATTCCGAAAATCTCAGAATCGGTCCACGAAACGTGATGCATCGATTTATTGTCCCAGCCCTATATTTTTTTTCGTTTTGTTAATAAAATTTCGATGTTCTACGTTGTATTGTACTTTATCTATTTATCTTCGTGTGTGATGCTGTGTTTCGTTGTGAAAGCGAAATTACTTTGTTTGGCCTTCCAAAAATGGACATGACTAGAAATCAGTGGTTAAGTTGTATTTACAACACTGTTCCAGAACAGTTCAACCCAAATATTCAGATGTGTCCAGCGCATTTTATGGAGGACTGTTTCCTGATCCTGGTAGAGTAGACTACAATGCCGGCTGTTCTGACTCACAGACTGTAAGTACGTTTTTTATATTTAAAGAATTTGACTATTCACTGATGATTAAAATGCGAGTTTTGAGCAGTGTAGAGTAGCACTTGTTGTTTGTCATTTCTCCGATCACAAATGCAGACATGGTTTTATGTTTACGCGGCGTGATGCAACGCAGCAGAAAAGACGGTATAAGTCATTATAATCCGTAATTATGTCCCCACTGGATGCAACAAATGCCTCATTTATAATGGGTTTTAATGTTTGTCTCGTTGCTCCGGCCGGACAGGGCATCACAATATGGTAAGGGGCGTAACATTTCCGTCACTCTAATAAAACATTTAAAGAACAGTAAACGATTATAATGAATGTTATATGGTGCGTATATTTAGAAAATACCCCTCTCTACAGCTTATTTTTCTAACTTAGCTGACTAACGAGTTTATGGTCACCAAATATGCTTTCTGAGGTAAATGTGATGTTACATTAATTGTTTAACTTAGCTGTTATATTGACGTCTTCGTGCGGCTGAAACACAGATTGAGCGATTACATGAGACAAGATACGGATTGTAAAGTTGTACTCTTTCTTTTAACTTGCCTTTGGATGTTTAGTCATATTTATTTTGTGCTGAAACTGGTATGTATGTGGAGGAGATCTGATCAGTTCACGTGCGCCCTCACGCTGCTGCGTCTATTGAACTGAGGCGCTACAGCGATCTGTCACTCCACATTAAACAGCGCCAAAACGGCATTTATTGTTTGAATACTGCAATACAATGGACAGAATTTGAAATCTGAGACTTTTTCATATTTAAAGTACCAACGCACAATGCTTATTGTGATTTATTGGATGGGAAGTGCCCTTCAATATTCCATCCATTAACTGAAAACAGGCTAGACTAATATATATATATCATTTCGTAAAAATGAGAATCGATTAAAATCGAGATCGATATTTTTTTACCCAGCCCTAGTGTGTGTGTGTGTGTGTGTGTGTATATATATATATATATATACACACACACACACCTTGCTACACTGTGTTAGGCTAACCGAGACTTGTCATTTGCACTTATATATTGTTGCTCTTTTGTTAGTTTAGACTGCTTTTATTGTTCTCATTTGTAATTCGCTTTGGATAAAAGCGTCTGCTAAATGACTAAATGTAAATGTATTTTGTTGTTGCTTGAATTGAATTCAAGTAATTGACGCCGAATTGACGCTAATTTGAAAGTGAAAGTAAAATGCTCATGGCGCTTTTACAAGCTATTTAAAATGGAAGGAAAGCGAAGAAAAGAGGGAAAACTACCTCCCCCCCATGGTGATACCGGTATTACCGGTGTTGTCAAATGTTGATTAACCGGTGGGAAAATTTACTCTCCATCACAACCCTACTATGTACTCTCATCTTATTCCTTTCTCAATCTGGGTCATATTTCAGCCCAAAATCAAACGGAACGACAGAGAAATTATTTATATATGAATCCAGCTTTTCAGACTGTTAAGGGCTGTTACTTTAATGAGAAATGAAAATTTTCACACCAAATTAGTGTAAAATGCACAAAAATGGTGCACATGTATAAATTCTTTACAAACATGTATATTACAAACATAAATATGTATACTTTTTTTCCCTTTTAATTTTGGGGTCAAATCCAACTTGGGAGCACTCTTGACAGGTTTCATGAAATTGAACATCTCTGGCATCTAAATTGCAGGTATTTTTTGCTGTGTAATCATTTCAGCTGATCCTTGACCTGAGGGCTAATACCTTGAGCAGCCCTGCCTCCACAAATCGGTGTCTTTAACAAAGGCGTGATCGTTGTGATTGTGATTGTTTCTAGCCCCAGTAATAGCGGATGGGGTTTTGGCTGTGGTCATGGCAGGGGTAGCTGGCTCAGGTTTCAGTCCAGTTCAGTGCCAGTGTACTGGTCTAAAAATACCAGCCTTCTGCTGCCTTACAGTATTGTATGGACAAGAGTTGCGACTGGATGTATGCTGAGGTAGGAAGGGCTTTTGGTGTGTAGTTGCTTTGTTGTGCAGATTAACCTAGCAGAGCTTTGGAGTATCAGAATGCCCAGAGGTGGGTCAGAATGCTGGCATGGAAATTTAGGCTTATGAGTGCTGCTGGTTGGATGTTTAAGATCATATCAGTTGTTTGGATGTTTTGTTTTGATCCTGATTTTTCTACTAAGGGTTGCTGTAAAGTGTTCCGTGAAGGCTTGTTGGAGGTGTTTATCTTGAGTACGAGAGGTCATCCTGCATAGACATAGGTCAGGCAGGGTTTATTATGGAAGAACGATCTCTGATATGAAGAGTCACGGGAGGGCATTCTGCCAAAGGGCAGGGGGGCAGTGCATTGCCCAGAATAGACCCTCAGTGTTAGGGTTTGACCACCAGACAGGAGCTGTTGAAGGCATGAGTGATTTATCTGGCTTTACTGGGACAGTGCTGTCAGGTCTTTTAAAGGTTCTTTCATTTTCCCTTCTCTTTCTTTCTGTGTTCAGTAGGGCTGGGTACTGTGACGATATACTGTATATCAGATGGGCGCTTAAAGTGTAGTAAGCTATTTCGTTTTGCTGTACTGTACTGCTCGTGTCTGGTGTAACTCTGGGTTGTTTATGGTAGCCAGGCAACGTTTAACATTTTTAAAGGGGTCATATGATTCTGCTAAAAAGAACATTTATTTTGTGTATTTGGTGTAATGAAATGTTTATGCGGTTTAAGTTTCAAAAAACACATTATTTTCCACATACTGTACATTATTGTTTCTCCTCTATGCCGTGTCCTCTTTTGGAAGGCCAAACAAAGTAGTTTCGCTTTCACAATGAAACCGCGTCACTCACCGCGGCTTTGAGTGAGCGGATTCGACGAAGGAGCGTCCGGCGGGCTTGAGGCAACCACGTGACAAGCCCGGGCTGGACTCGCGTCCACGGTGAAAGCCGATCCGGCAAGAATATCTCTTTGGATTTGAGACTGTAGTCTTGTAGTCTAAAAATTTAAATCGCATCATATGACCCCTTTAATAGTGCATACAGAATTCAAGAGATTTGTGTAGGGTTTGTGTATTTTATAACAGCTGTGGCTCATTTGGTCAGTTATGTTTGAATGATTTTTTTTTATTATTATTTTTTTACATGGGTTGTTTTTTTCTTAGCTGTTTTAAGATAACAATCAGCTTATCAGGAGCAAAGCAGGGCACCTTTCTTTAATCAGTGCCTTAAAAGGGTAGCTCACCTCAAAATGTAAATTCTGTCATTAATTACTAACCCTCATTAATTATTCATTCCCTTTCTGGGCCAAAAAAAAAAAAAAAAAGACTTTATTCAACAGTTTCCTCTCTTCCGTGTCAGTGTTCGGCGCATGTTCAAGGGAGTACCACGACGCATGCGTGTGATGCTGCTGACACAGGAGCCGTCATTCTAATGTAGAAACCCGGATGTGCTGTGCCTTGCTTACAAGCTGAGGAATGCACACGCATGTGTCGTGGTATTCTCGTATACATGCATCGAAGACTGACATAGAAGAGAAGAAATTGTTGAATAAAGTTGTTATTTTTGTTTTCTTTTGTTTTCACAAAAAGTATTCTCCTAGCTTCATAACATTATGGTTGAACCACTGATGTCACATTGACTATTTTTACGTTTTGCTTACTACCTTTCTAGGCCTTGAACATGTCAGTTGCATTCTGTCTATGCAGGGTTAGAAAGTTCTTGGATTTCAACAACTACCTTAATTTGTGTTCCGAGGATGCGTAAAAACCAGCAGACTGGTTGAACTCATTTTCTGCCAGTAGGTGGTGCTTATAGTAAAGTAGAAATTCAGTTTCCCCTTGTAAACAAACTTTTGCACATCCTTCCTTTTCTGACACCCGCTTGTCATGGCGATAAAATGGTGTGTTACTTTGGCTATATTTTCACACTTAAAACAATAATTTGGTATTCCTCTTGTACCATTATCCTCTTTTATGCTAAGAAATAAATCTCCTGACAGTTCTCTCTCAAGTGGTTTCATTGTTGTCAGCATTAAGTCTGAGTATATTGAATAATTTGAACATTCTTTGGTAACTGATCAAGCAGACTTGCTGGAATATTATATCTATAAAAAA
>NW_015652292.1:242879-251256 GCF_001515625.1 Sinocyclocheilus rhinocerous | reverse complement strand
GACTTGCTGGAATATTATATCTCTAAAAAACCATCATATGTCTTCTAAGCAAAGAGTAATTGCTGAATTTAAGTTTCAGAGGGGGTGTACTCATTTATGCTGTGCACTGTGTGTGTATGTATATATATATATATATGTATGAAACAAAAAAAAATAAGGCTCGATCATCTATTAAAGGGGTTCTATTATGCTTTTTCACTTTCAACTTTAGTTACTACAACGCATATTTTCCGGGATTTGTGATATCACAAATATCGACGAATGGGACGAGACCTGGTTGAGCTGCACTAGAGAAGGCAACGAGTGTTATCATTATGTCGGAGACACGCTAGCTTTCCCAAGGCAGATGAACTTAGAGGTTTAAAATCCGGGTTTAAATCTCGCTCAAATTGATTTGATTTTGACGCAATATTTACACTGAAGCTCGCAGGCGGCTAGGGTAAGGGGCATGACATTTCCTGACCAGGCGCCGACTCACACTGGCCCATGAACTTAGAGGTTTAAAATCCGGGTTTAAATCTCGCTCAAATTGATTTGATTTTGACGCAATATTTACACTGAAGCTCGCAGGCGGCTAGGGTAAGGGGCATGACATTTCCTGACCAGGCGCCGACACACACTGGCCCAGCTAACCAATCACAGCACATTTCGTATTTCAGAAGGCGGGCCTTCAGTTGATACAGGAACTATTCGAGCTGTTCATGCCAGACTGGGGAGAGAGGTGTTGTAATAATGTAAAGTATGTGAAAAATTGTGTTTTTCGAACAACCTAGTATGAGAGCCTGTTGTAGTACACCCCCCAAAACAAAATCAAGACTTTGTAAAAGAGCATAATAGGACCCCTTTAACACACGTGCGTGTTTTTTTTTTGCACTTCCGTCAGTGAACACGCAGCCTGCAAAACACATAAATAGCCTAAATATCAAAGAAATAATAGTTAAATAAGAAAACAGCTTTAAATAAGAACGTTAAATACACCCTGTCTACACCGGACGCGAGTGGCGCGGCACGACAAAATAGGCTATATAACCCATTATAATCAGTGATGACACTGGATGCGGTGCGACATGACAAATCTCCGACAGTAGACTAATGCCTCGACCTATTTATGATGTACTGTGACAAAGTTCAAATGTCCTGTAGACCGACTCGACCTGCTGTGTTGCGACGCGGTGCGACAACCAAGCAAGCGAGCACGTTAACTCCTGGTCTGCACTCACTCTCTGTGGAATAGGAATCGTGGCGTATGTTTCCACATTTCTTTTTAGCATCTTCCATTTACCGCTGTCTCGTAACTTGTATTTGGGCAGTTTGGAGAAAGCCTCACCAACTCAAACTTGACCAGCCGGGCGTTTGCGATCACGGGAACTTGAAGACACTTGTACGAACGCGGATGGGTAACATGAATAAAGATGGCTCCAGATCAGCTATGTATTTAGTTTCCAACCAGGTCCATCGCTCAACATGAAATTAATTTGCTGAATACAGAATAAACTGTATTTTCCTGCGCTCAAACCTGGCAATTTAAAGCATGATCTAAAGGAAACGGCATATGGCGTTTGAGGTAATTTGTGAATTAATAGTCTAAATAAGACAACAACTTTTGCTGTTATTACACTTGTATACAAAGCTTTGTATTATGCTTGTTTATAGATTGTGTGATATCACATGCACTACTGCTGGTGGCAACCGACCACCGCGGTGACACGGTTGTCACAGCGACCGTCACAGCCCTAATTCAAGCATTCAGTCAGATTTTTGTATTTACTATGTTGTTTATCAATCAACACCAATTGCAAGAGTACAAGAGAGACAAATCTGAATTCTTCTGCTATACACTATTGCTTGGCAAAATATTGAGCAGCAGCTCTGGGCATGTGAACACGCTAATCTTATTGGTTGACCAGTTTTCTTCGCAGTGCGATGAAGAGATTACAACACCTCTCCATAAAAATTGTCGCATTAATGGCATGAGAATGTTCAGACCAACATGAACAGACACATTAACAGCTGTTTATGTAAATTAAAATATTCATCACTCAAACTTTTGTCTTGGTGGTTTGGTCAAAAGGAAGTATGTTCAAATGATAACTTAAGATGATACCTACATAGGCTGCACACTAGGCTTTGGAACTGGGCATAAGTTTCGGTCTTAGTCAGAACGAGAGCATGTCTCTTACCGATTATTTTCTACAAGGCCGATGAGGAGCTGATGGCATCGTTAAGCGTAGATGATACAGTGTGACTTAATTTACACACAGTGCTAATGAGATGATGTGCAGAATGCCCTGGTTTCTGTGGAAACTGCCTTAATGTGTTCTGTATGTAGTAAAGTGCTTGTTGTGAGCAGTGGCCAAAGGTCAGAGCTAGATGATGAGCTAGATGACATCCTATTTATCTCTTGACATTTCTTTGTAATTTCTGTTGTCTATTAGATGATATTGGTGTATGTTTCTACTTCAGTCTTCTTCTTTTAGCACTAAAAATAGCTCCTAAATCTGTGAAACGTTAGGAGTAGTGAAGAGGACTCCTAGGTCACGAAGACCAAGCCACAAACTATACTAAAATGGCTGTTGCCGGCAATCTGCCTCTGAACGTAAACATTTGATGATTATGACCTTTTAAAAAGGTATCGCCTTTGGTTTTGGAGGTTATCCCAACTCCAAATTTTCCTTTGATTATATCCTTGTTTTCATTAACCAGTTGGGCAAGAAGTAGGCTAACAGCTGTTCTTGCGTCCAGTTGTTTTTTTTTTTTACGTTTGCATGTATTACTATCAGCCAAGATTATTCTACTGTGTTAATTAAAAGGCTGTTTATATTAGAAGTCGACCGATTCATCAACACTATAGTTGATTGGCGGAACTATCGGTTATCGGCAAAAATCCATGCGATAGTTTTCCGGGATGCGTCCGTTGCTGGAGTGGCTGAGAAAGGTCTGCTGCCATTATACAGTACGAGAGCTGCCTCTAAAGGTAGAAATTACTAACAGCACTTGTTGTTTGTTTTGACACGTGACACTGCGCACTGCACAGAGCGGGAAACTTCAAACGCGCATTTAAATGCGGCTGACAGAAAATCCTGCCACGGAACAGCGTCATTCACATAGTTTTCCATTATATTACATTATATTTGTCCCAAATCATTGTTAATGTACATAATAACTTCACCCTAAATAAACTTTTTCGGACCGGCACTTGAGTTGAACGTGACCCGTCTGGTATGTGATACCCATGAGTTGACATAGCCGCAACGTGGTGCTGTGCTTCTCGTCCGGTGTGCGACCGGCATGTTTTATTTTGATTAGATTGTTTATTAAAGGGCACCTATTATGCCGTTTTTACAAGACGTAATATTGGTCTTGGGTGTCCCCAGAATGTGTCTGTGACGTTTCAGCTCAAAATACCCCACAGATAATTTATTATAACATCTGGAAAATGTAATTTGGGGGGCGTGTCTAAGCTGTTTTGGTGTGTATCACTTTAAATGCAAATGAGCTGCATGTTCCCGCCCCCTCTCCAGAAGAGGGCATCGCATATACGTCTCTCTGCGTTGCATACCTACAGCAATAAACAGCCGGTAGCAGGGCTCCAGACTAACTATTTTTACTAGGAGCACTGTAGCCTCTTACTGAAAATTTTTAGGAGCACAAGCAGGAAATTTAGGAGCACACCTTAAATTAGCCTGCAATGCAATCGTTCACATATTTTCCCCATTTTAACTGTATTACTGACAAATGTTTTGATAATAAATAGACTTAACTCATAGAAATTACAATGTGCAACGTTCTTTTAATTTCAGAGGGATATGACAAATATATATATATGATGAAATTACTATTTTGCATTATTAAAGTGCGTATACTATTGTGTTATTATTAAGCCCCATGAAAGCCACAAAAACATTATAAAGCACCATAAAGTTTTTGTGCACTATATTTAAAGTGTTCTGAAGTTGTTCAATAGTTTAATGTGAGGTACAAATGATAAATGAATATTAAAGTCAAGTTCACGTAAACTCTTCTCTCCACTGCGGCTGTCTGTCATCCTACATTCAGCATTCAGACTGCGTGTCACGTTCGGTTACAGTCAAGATGATGAAGCTCTCTCCAAGATGATTAAATGTTCCTAATGTTATACTTGATCTGTAAATAAAGATAAATGGTTTTGCATAAAAGGATTTCATCTTGCTGGAGTTTCATGCTGTTTCTAAATTGTGTAAATTTCTACCTGATATCTGGTTGGATCACAAGACTGGAGTAGAAAGCCCTATGAATTGCTCGTCACGAGCACAGTAACTGAAATTTAAAACCGTTAAAAGAAAAGGCTCAATAAACTTTAATACACTATGCATCAATATGTCTTCACTTTGTGCTTTGAACTTCTCTATGCGGAAAAGCGCGCTGTGACTCCATGTTGCTTCAAGCGCATCATTCTGCGCATGGGATGCGCATAATCGCTTTGAGCCGCTCTGTATTTGGAGCCTTTAGTATCGTAATACTTTTGCGCAATGAAAGATTATTAATAGCCTTTCTTGTTCGTCTTATCTATCATATGTTGCTGCCTCATTACTCTGCTATACATTTAAAAGAAATGTCTTTTAATTTATACAGTATTCAAAATTTGAAGTGGATCAAAAAAGTTAATAAAAGTTGTGCTAAGACAAGAACGGGTATTGTTTTGGTTTTAAGACAACTTTGATGAAAGGTTTTGATTCACTTCAAATGTTGACTACTATAGAATATATTTATATATAAATATGACTTGTTTTTCATTTCATGTATTTTACAACAATACAAAGAGCAATGTGTAGGCCTACCAGATTTAGTCCTACACTTATTCAGTTTTATTTGTTACCCACTAAATGTTTTTTTTTTTCACTAGAAGTTTAAGATTTTCTAAAATTATTGTGCACTCATGATTTTTCTAGACTAACTTTTGCTACTAGATTATCCGTTAACCTAGTTTATAGTAGTATTTTTGTCATAGATTATGATTATATATTTTTTTTGTTTATTTTTTCTTTATAATGAAGCTGTCTATATTTAGTAGATTGTGCTTGTAACAGTCAAAAGGGTGATGATGGACCTACACATTGAGGTATGCAAATTCTACACTGATTTAAAAAACTGCACTGGTATCGTATCGGTATCGGCAGATACTCCGAATGTTTGGTATCGGATCGGTATCGGTTCTGAAAAAGTGGTATCGAGCCAGCCCTACATAGAACACAGGGATTGCTAACTAGACATTGTTGACATTGCAGCTGCTCGAGTGCGGAGAAAATGGAGGGCAGCATACAACCAAACACAACTCGCTGAGGGCGGAAACTATAGCAATGCAGGGCTGTCAATCAGCCCCCGTGGCCTGGCCCTATGCAATGTGACATCACAGAATCAAAACGGCAGGCCTAGTGAGACTGGTTTGGTTTAAAGGGGATTAAAAAATTAGGAGTGGGTGAATTTTTATCATTGTAGGGTGGTTGTGTTCACACACTGTCAACACAAGTTTATGTCCAAACACCATGTAAAAGTGGTTTTTGCATAATAGGTGCCCTTTAATTGGTTATCGGCCAGTGCAGTCTAACCTAGTTATCATTATTGGTAAAAACCACTATTGGTTGACCTCTAATAAAGATGAGAACAGTATATGTTTACATTTTTTTATGAAAATGTAGTAAATATTTAGTCTTCTCCACTAACCGCTTTGTAAGATGAGAGAGATAAATGACCATACGTATGTTTGTATGATGTAAAACATTGTGCACATGCGAAGGGCAGTGATGCATTTGTTACTTATGTTTTTTAAAAATCTGTTTAAGCAAATGGTCAGATTCGAGTGTTTATATGCTCAATATTTGCCTGTTGATCATATTATACAAGGTTGACACCACCCCTTTTAATCCAGTTGTTATGGTTATTTGGGTGAATTTACACGTTGACGTTGAGTAGTAATCAGACACAAACTCTCAAAAGTACAGCATCCTACTTCAGAAGTCTGAAGTAAAAAACTAAAGGTTTAATTCTGTTGTTTCTGATGTGTCATTGTAGCCTGCTGAGGAATAGCATACTGTTCTCTGTGCAATTGATTAAAGCACGCTGTTCTCCTGTGATCTCTCTGTGACTGGCTTCTAAATTAGGCTTGCTATCCTTTAACTGTCTCACTCTTTTCCCTTCGTTCTGATTATTCTGAGTTTAATGCTGTATGTTTCTCGTTCTAGGTTTGAGGAAGTCCACTAAGAAGCGTAGTGAGTCTCCCCCAGCAGAGCTCCCCAGCTGTCGGAGGAGCACACGTCAGAAGACCACGGGCTCTTGCGCCAGCACCAGGTACTGAACCGCCAGCCTCTTCAAACCCCAGAGCAGCCTACTTATCTAGAACATGCACAAGCTAAACAATACATGTATGTGCCCTACTGGCTGTGCATGACATTTTTATTGCTCATTTCCTTTGGAGAAAAATTGCACATACTGGAGAAATATGAGTCTTTCTAGTGTGCATGTATCGAACCCCTGTTTTTACACATGCTGTCAATTGAAGTATGCTTTGAAAGGCAATCCGCTTGCTAAGTCCTGACGAAAGCATAGCTGTTTTCTGGGTCCAAGCCTCTATTAGTTTCACTGGGGAATACTATCTCAACAGCCGTTTATGAACACTGCACATTTAAGCTAAGCACTTAAATCTTACAGTGTATACTACAGTCTCTGTGCTCACAGTGTCTGTAGACATACCCTTTCACTTCAATAGGCTGTAGTTAGGGTAAAAGCCATATTAAATTTTTCGAGGATGAAAATGTCTTTACAATGGCATGCATTTTATAAACATTCTAAATATTCAGTTTTTTTACAACTGTCAAAACTCTTATGGAGTTTTTGTCTACTAAAAGTGTTTGTTGAAAGATGTATTATCCATTGAGGATGCAATCCATACTAGTCTTGCTCATGTATTTGTTGCGGTCGTATTTACTGTTGTTTGGTGAATTTTCACAGACAAAATCCAGGCACCTGAGGGTGAAAGATTTCCCCACACAAATTTGGCAATGGGTTCAAACTGGTCACGTGGAATTTTTTTTTGTTCGGTTACTTACTTTACTGGAACTTCCAGTTCATCCTCATAAGAAATCGGGTGCAACGTTTTGGATTATCTAGTAGAACTTTTTTTCACACTTTATTCTGAATGCTTGGAAACCTTGATTATAATTGGCTAAGTGTCATTTAAAGCCATTGTGAAAAACTTATCACATATCACCTCATTACATCAGTAAATTCAGTTATTGTTGCTTTATTTTATAAAACATTGCAATGTGTTAGTCTTTTTATAAAATGACTGAGTCATTGCTAACAACACCCCATTCTTAACAATGTCCCATTCACACCAAGAACGATAAATGTTAATAATATTGGCATCTGCACTGATGATAACGTTCTGTTTCTTATTAGTGTGTGCTACAGTTATGTCGTCTTTTGCTTTAAATGCTCACACACTTTAAAGTTGGATTGATTCTGTGTTGTTTGGCTATGGACATTTTATTAAAGTAAATAGTGTATTTTGATAGTTTGGCATCATTTTAGTGTAGTATGTGTGGATTTTAATGAGAATATTGGTCTTTCTCTTTCCCTGTTGTTTTTTTTCTTTCTAGTCGGCGAGGCTCAGGCCTGGGCAAGCGCGGAGCAGCCGAATCTCGCCGACAGGAGAAAATGGCCGACTCCGACAACAACCAGGATGGGGCCAATTCATCGGCCGCGCGCACAGAGGAGACACCACAAGGGGCGTCAGGTAAAAGAGCAGCAGTGTAATGAGATTTTACTATACATTGTATGCAGGGCAGGACTTCCGGGGCCGGGCGCAACTGGGCTTGAGGTTATGTTTGGGCCCCATACCTATACTACAAATGCCCTCAACTAGAACATTATTATGGAGTAACACAAAATGCACAAAAATTAAAATATGCTTTCAGGTTCATATTCTGTATACAGTTAATAGGCAACATGTCTAGCCTAGTCAAATTTTAGTTATAATATTAAATAGTCACTATAATACAATAAACAGGATGTGATCTCTCAGGTGTGAGTCAGACAGCAAGACGAGACGGCAAAAAGAAAGGATGTGATGTTCAGAACATGGTAACTACAGTAATTATCAAAGTGGGAAGTGATGCCCTCTGGGGGCATTTGGCCAGGGGTGTTTTTACACCACAGACAAGGTTTGAGAAGAAAAAAATCATGAAAATCTAATTTATATTTTCCTTAAAATGTTCTTCCTAACTTCAGGCCTTATTCTAATGTCATATATAACTGCGATGTTCTGCAAAACAACAAGCTTTAAATACTTTTATACTTACTGGTGAAAATCAGATGGTCAGATCTGTTTTCTCTCAGGTAC